>NC_063357.1:7432431-7433545 GCF_021869965.1 Rhincodon typus | reverse complement strand
CACAGCAGGCCAAGCAGCATCAGAGGAGCAGGAAGGCTGACGTTTCGAGAAATTTCTGAAGAAGGGTCTAGGCCCGAAACGTCAGCCTTCCTGCTCCTCTGATGCTGCTTGGCCTGCTGTGTTCATCCAGCTCTACACCTTGTATATCTAAGTAAATAGAGGACCTCTATGGCAACAAAGCACTTTGAAACAATGGTTGTCAAGTCGAGCTTGAACACTGCACTGTCTGCCCATTGAATAGATCAAATTACAAAGCAGAGGAGAGTAGGACTAATTGTGCAGCTCATACAAAGAGGTGACAGAGGGTCAAGATGCAGAATGGCCTCCTCCTGAGATTTCCTGAATACTGGTCGACTGCTGTCCCACCTCTCTGCAATGTTTGTACAGTGTAACATAAGAATCAAAAGCAGGACCAGCCATTTGGCTCTCACACTTCTAAAATACACAACAACTCAAATATTCACCTTTCATGTAATAAAACAGCTGAAGGCTGTTTCGGGGGAGTGCTATGAGGCAAAATCTGACTCTGAGGCATTCGAAGTGATATCAGGGCAGATGGGCAAAATCTTGGTCAAGGAAGTAGGTAATGGTGCTCATTTGAAGAGCTGATGCAGACACAATGGGCTGAGTGGCCATCTTCTGTGCTATAAAAATCCTGTGATTTTTGAAGTAAATATTAAAGAAAGCCTTTGAGGTTGAAAGCAGATAAGGCAGAGAGATGAAGGGAGGGAGTAAATTATAGCGTTTAGGAGGCAGGCAACTGAAGATAAGGCCACCAATGTGAAGTGATGCACATTGGGGAATGCACAATAGGCTAGAATTAGAGGAACACAGATTGGTTGGAGTTTTGTGGGTGTAGTGATTGGAATGAGGGCCAGATGGATCACATTGATCATGAGATCCTTGATTGGGGTTGTTAACCTGGACCAATCAGGGAGCCCCAGCTGCCAGAAATAAACAGGAGGTTCAGAGAATCTCCTTATTCTGGCGATTGTCTCTGAGCTAGCTGGTCAGAGTCTATGTACTGTGCTTGTGTAAATAAAAGGTGATGTGGTGACAGGAAACAGATCTCTGTGCAATTATTTCAGTGGAGCTGAAGGAGTGTCTTTTATTC
>NC_063357.1:7379029-7427431 GCF_021869965.1 Rhincodon typus | reverse complement strand
GATGCTGCTTGGCCTGCTGTGTTCATCCAGCCCTGCACCTTGTTGTGTCTCATTATCAGAAACGTTTGCTTTGTTTCTGTCTCCACGGATGCTGTCAGGAACCTGTTGAATTTATCCAGCAATTTCTGAGTTTTCCAGCATCCGCAGTATTTTCTATTTATGGAGAAGATGGTTTGCACACTAAAGACTTCTGAGTCTGTTTTTCCAATGTCTCACCCAGATCAACTTGACGAGATTTTTGTTTTTTGATTGTCAGAACATCCACTACGATAAGGTCTCCGAGTTTATCGACTTTCTATTGAATGGTGGAGCAGAGTTGAGCTGTACAATATACTCCTGTTTCTGATGAGGTTCAGATGACAGGGCTTGGCGTCAAAACCAAGAGATGGTGTCCTGTTTTTCTTGGTATTTCTCAATGTTACCGCATGTCTCGCAATAATGCTTTCTTAAAATTTTTTATTTAACTCTTTTGTGTCCCTCATTCGACTCAAACTTAGTTTGGCTTGTCTAGGTTTTAAAAAACATCTCATCAATAGTTTTCAAATTACCTACCTCTTCCTCTGTCACTTTCTCCAGCCCTACAAATCTTTAGGACCTTCTCAGCCCTGAGTTCCCCCAGCGTTAGTGCTGCGACCATCAGTCTTTCGCTATGTTGACCTTTGTGTTCTGGGATTCCTTTTCTGAACTTCTTCTCATTTATTTCTTAACACGTTCCTTCAAGCATACCACTTCAACCAAAACCTGTCCTAATTCTCACAGAATCACAGGAGTGTTACAATGCAGAGGGAGACCATCATACCATTACGGGTTTATTAAATGAGCATTGTTACCTAGCACCAATCTCCTTTCTTATTCCCATGTGATTTTTGTCCAAATACTTAATGATACAGAGCCCCCAGAGTGCCTCAACTGAACACCAATGTTCATTGCCCATCCCTAATTGCCCTTCAAGAATGTGAACCACCACCGTTTATGTGCTGTTAGGACAGGAGTTCCAGGGTTTTAGCCTGTTGATTGTAAAGGAATGGCGATTATAATTTCCAAATTGAATTGGGTGTCACTTGGAGGGGAAATTGCAAGTGGGTGGTGCTGTCAAGCATCTGTGTCCTAATGTCTCCTCATGTGGCACTGTGTCACATTTAGCTTGGTAGTTACTCCTGTGAAGCACCTTGGGACATCTTATCGAAGAAAGTCCTCATTTAAAGTTGCGGATGCATTCTGAAATTTGTTGCTTTTAAGGGAAATATTATGCTAAAACTCCAGTTACATTCTCTATCACTAGGAGAAATAACAAAGTTTTTAAACATTAAATCCTCTAAGTTGAACTAGTTTACTTTGCTAAATTCCTATGTTACTAAATACTTTTTTCAAAAAAACTTTTGAATTTTAAAACAGGAAAGAGTTTATAGCTTGTTAGTTGCAGTAGTTCTGCATTGCCAGACAAGCTACTACCGGAACCAGCACCTCCCTGATCCTCCTGGTTACTGCAGACCCTCCCTAGCTCCTCAACCCTCTGTGTTGCAGCTGTTTTAGAAGTGTATGCTTGGGCACGTGTGGTGCAGTTGTAGTGTCCCTACCTCTGGCATAAAAAGCCCAGGTTCAAGTCCCATCTGCTCCAGAAGTATTTTCTAACATGTCCAAACAAGTTAATTAAAAGTACCTATGGACTTGTGGCAGCCTTGATGAAGAGATTAGACTGAGTCGACAGTTTATTTCAACAAAGTAGTTTAAGGAGGACTAGGGAGTCTCGATTTTTCAAGTTGATTAAGATGTGGAGGTGCTGATATTGGACTGGGGTGGATAAAGTCTGAAGTCACATGACACCAGGTTATGGTCCAACAGGTTTGTTTGACATCATAAGCTTTCGGAGCCAACTGATTTAAGGTGCATCGCTCAAAGTTATAAATTTCAAATGAACCTGTTGGACTATAACCTAGTGTCGTGCGACTTCTGACAAAGTTGATTTAAGACTGCATTGATATTAGATATCAGAATGTGATCTTTGTTCCTGGATATCTCTGAAACAAGCTTTCCTCTTGTGCAATGAATACTTATCCTCAACTCCTCCAAGCAAGAGTTGAAACTTTACAGCAGGAACAGAGAACTTCTTGCAAAACGTAGTTTGGAACATTTTATTGAGGCCAATCGAACATTGGAGTTAGTTTTGATTACCTAATTGGTTGGAGAGAACTTGCCTGGATTTTTTTAAAATATGTATTTGAAAAATTAACCCAGAGTCTGTGCTGAAGGGGAGTATGTGGCTTTCAGATGGGATAGGGAACACTTTTTTTAAATCATGATTTCAACAAATTGCTGAACTGGTGCCACAGGCTGGAAGAGTCAAAGTTATCTTAGAATCTGTCATTGTTTACATTTTCAATTATCAAGAGAAATTTTTTTTGTTCTGTCTATGCTTAATGCTAATGGATTTGTAGAAAATGTGGTGTCCGATGTTTCTTTTCCTTGCAGTTTAACACTTTGGATTAAAAATGTGGTCAAACAAAACATACAATTTTCAGCTTGCCTGTACCTATCACTTACAATACAACAAATTCCAGCAGTTCTTTGTTTATTTATATCATTTTTTTAATGGCATCCCTTGCAATGGTGTCTTTTTTGTTCTATATTTTGATGTGGAAATTATATTGACTTCTTAACAGAGGAACTGTGAATTAGAAACTGTCAGGTCATCTGCCTACTGAATGCTCCCAATCCTACTGAGTTCTTGCTGAGTTGCCTTGGTGAAACCTTCATTCATTTTTTATTTTTGGAAAATACATTGAAAAACATTTAGATGGCTTGAGTCAATTAGATACTTTGATTTGGTGCATATCCCTTATTAAATCCAATAAACAGCTAAACTTAATTAAACTCTCCACTTGTAGAATTACATTAATGTGTATTTCAAACCTTCACTAAGTATACACATATAGCTTTGGATACTTACTGTCAGAAGTACTAAGTAACTAATCACCATAGTATTAAAAAAAAATGTACAGCCAATCTTTTTTAACCTCTTTCAGCTGAATGTGAGGATGCTGTTAGTGTATGTGCACAAGCAGCAGGGATCATGTCTCTCAAATACACTTTCTCCAGGTCTACCAAAACCAAGCAGTTCTGGTAGTAGTTGTCAGTGCAGATTCAATGTGCCGAAAGGCGTTTTGTGCCCTGTGAATATAAGTGGACTGCAGTGGTTCAAAAAGACAGCTCATCACCATCTTCTCAAGGGGCATCCAAGGATGGGCAATAAATGCTGCTCCACTTCCGATACCCAAATTTAAAGAAAAGTGGTTGGCTGAATTCACTGCATTGAGTTTTTATTTTATTTACTTTACGCTGACCTCCCACTTTCTACTAAAGCTTGTCTTTCTGTTCCACCTGGTTTATTCTAAATCATGCTTTCTAATTTTACAATTGGTTTTATGTCCACTAACATGGGCTATGTGACAAACTGCATGTGTGAATACAGACCAGCTATGCTTACCCATGACATCATCCTTTTGTTGGCAGTTTGATCGCTTTGTTTTGTGCTTAAACAAACCCCCATGGATTTATGTTCTATAGATATTGTCCTCCCTAATTGGGCAGAAAGGGTGGTGTAAGAGCAGAGAAACTGGATTTGCACGACTTGGGAGAAGAAAGATGTTTTCCAGAATCTCCTGTTTTATAATGGACTTTGATTCATGCCATGCAATTTTAACCAACATAACCAGCTATTTTACCAAGCATCACTGTGAAATCTGTTTGCATTTGCCTAATTGGTATAGAATGTCCTAAACCAGCAAGAGACTTGGTTGTTGAAGAAAAATTTAATGTTGGGACAGGAAGTAAGAGAATTGGGCAATTCCTCTTCCAAGTAAGAAGGGGAAGTGGAATATAAATGCTAATATGACTGAAAACTCTCTCTCTAATCTTTTGATTTTTTTCCCAATGAGAGATTTGGAAACATGAGCAGGCTGGAGACTAGAGTCAAATTAACACAGCAGCTGTAAGGGGAGTTTTCATAGTCATACAGCACAGAAACAGACCCTTCGATCCAACTAGTCCATGCTGACCATAATTCCAAACTAAACGAGTCCTGCCTGTTCCTGGTCCATATCCCTCCAAACCTTTCCTATACATGTATTTATCCAAATGTCTTTTAAATGTTGTAAGTGTACCTGCATCCACGACTTCCTCTGGAAGTTCATTCCATCCATGAACCACCCTCTGTTTTTAAGAACAAATTGTCCCTTGTGTCTTCTTTAAATCTCTCTCCTCTCACCTGAAAAATGTGCCCCTTAGTCTTGAAATCCCCCAGCCTAGGAAAAAGACAACTACCACTAACTCTATCTATGCCCCTCGTTATTTTTTGAACTTGTACAAGGTCGCCTCTCAACCTCCTACGCTCCAGTGAACAAAGTCCCGGCCTTTCTTAATAACTCAAACCTTCCATACCCAGCAACGTCCTGGTAAATCTCTTCTGAATCCTCTCCAGCTTAATTTCCTTCCTAAAGCTGTACTTTTTCAGGGGAAAAAATCATAGAGAAGGCAGTGGTAGAGGAAGAGCTCTGACTACATTGAACTTGATTTCTTTGGATGAGGGCATATCACAGAACTGTTAATGTAGAATGAGGCTATTCAGTCCATTATCTGTGCTGGCTCTCCAAAACCAGCAATTTACCTGTGCCAATACCCTTACCTTCTCTTTGTAACCCTGCACATTCTTTTTAAATAACATCGAACCAGACCTTTACCATTTGCCATGTTAAAAAATGTTTATCAACTGGCTGCATTTGCCAATTACTTTAGATCTGTGCCCTCTTGTCCTTGATCCCTTTGTCAGTGGGAACAGTTCCCTCTCCTTTGACTGTGTTCAAAACCATGATGATTTTGAACATCGCCAATGGATCTGTCTGGTTATGATGAAGGGTTAGAGCTGGAATGTTAAGCTGTTGTTGGCCTTGCTGGATGCTGACTGATCTATGATGCATTTCCTGTTTCGGAGACTCTTGGACCATGCTCACATTTGGCGCTCAGCTAATTGAAAATGCCCAGCAATACCTACTTCATCCCATGTATGGAATGGCCACTTCTTGAAGCACCAACCAAACTAAACATTCATCTAATAGGATTGACCATTCACCTACACAATAGGTTCTCTACATTTTATTTGCACCTTGGGTGCTTTTCTATGCCTGAGGCAATTTACCATTGATTTTTGTGTCCCTTAGCAGGTTCACCCATCATGGAAGGGATCCAGCTTGTTGTAGCTACTGCGAGAGCTGCCTACAATCAGGGAAAATCCCGGCCTCTGGAATTTCGCATCCAGCAATTGAAGGCGCTGGAGAGAATGATCGATGAGAAAAAAGAGGAATTCTCAGTGGCACTCAAAAAAGACTTGCACAAGGTGTGAAACAATGCTCTTGACATGCTTGGGGGGGACGCAGTGGTATTCTTACTGGACTGGAAATCCAGAACTCCAAGCTAATAAGGTGGTGAAACTTGAATTCAATAAAAATCAGGACCAGAAAGCTAGCCTACGTTTGACCAAGTACCTGCTGTTGACTGAGGGGTTGAGGGGGGAGGGGAAAGCCTTTGTGAATGTGCTTTAGGGAAGGAAATCTGCTGATCCTCCTCTGGTCTGACCAACATGTGACTCCATACCCAAAAGTGTGGTTGACCTTTGGGGACGGCAATAAATGGGCTGGCCGGTGATGTCCAAATCTCATGAATAAATTTTTTAAAAATAATTCAACATCTTAACTAGATTCCACACAGCCTTTCACTTTTCCTGCCTGAAATACCATATTCATGCTTTCAAAAAAATCCTAAATTTTGAACTGTTAATTTAGTATCCTCCTTTTTATTTTAACTTGTTTATTTTCCTTGGGGTGGAGTGAAGGGAGAAAGTGTAGCAGTCTACAGGCTGATTGCTATCTCAGTCTTCCAGTGTAAATACTTTAATTATTGGTTTGCCCATCTTCAGACTGATTTATTGGATGGTTACCCCAATGAAGCAGGAGAGATTTAGTGGTTCCCACATCTCTCATGATAATTAGAGGAGACACCCTCACTCACCTGATAATTCATTTGACGGTGAATCCAGTCTGTCTGCTGTAATTGAGATTGATGTGGGGAAGGGAGAATGGTTGTGCCTGTCAGTCATTCATTCAACATTGTCTTTGGATGACGTTTTGATCAGTGCTATTGTAATTTTAAGGAAGTGGTAGATAGATTTGTGAGGGGGTAAAAGGTCATTGGGGATGGACAATGATGTAGGGTAGTCAGATCTGCCATGATTTTATGAAATATCAGCAGGTTTGAGGGACCGAACAGCCGCCTCCTACTTTGCATGCTTACATCAATGTAATGAAGATCAGCTGGTGTGGTAAAGACTGAAGAACAAACTTGCTCTCTGTCTCAGTAGCATTTAACGTGGTATTTAAGCTCTCATTCCAGGACAGTAAATCCAGCCACTAGTATTTATGAAAAAGAATTACGCAGAACTTAAACACTCACTCTCTAACAATTGCTTTTCAAAATTCAGCTCTTAATTCATCACAAACTCCCAACTCCCACCACACTCACAAAGTCATTTTCAATTAGCCAACTGGAAAGGTGTTACAGTAGAGTTCCCCAGGGACTGGCCAGTTTTCAGTTTCACATTTAAGTAGCCATTCTACCCATGAACTTAGACAATAGCCTGCCAGCTTGTTTGACCCACGAGGTTGGATGTTGTGGGCAGGGTCGGGGAAGAAGGATCAGCTTTCATCTAGTAATCGAGGCTAGAAACCAGAGCAGACCTCTTCAGCCTCCCACTCGTTCACAGGGCAATTATTTCTTCCTGACGTTTCACCCTGGCTGTGTTTAGCTAACTCAGTGCAAGCATGGGACAAAACTGAAGATATGACTGATTTGTCACTCTTCTCTCTGCATCCTTCACCCAAACCCATTGTAGTTCCTTACAAAGAGATAACCGTCTTCAATTATTAGACCATCCCCCAGTTCCTCACATCCACTTCCCCAAACCTATAGGGGGAAAAACTGAGATTTGAAATAGCCCACCATGTAAAATGTAACCTCTGCATTTATCACTGTACTTCTGTAGCTGTGCTCAACCACACCACCTGATATGTCCTTGTCCCAGTAACTCCATGGTTTGCTGGCAATTTGGCTGTTCCTCTGGGCAATCAAAGGCAGCACGGTGGCTCAGTGGTTAACACTGCTGCCTCACAGCGCCAGGGACCCGGGTTCAATTCCAGCCTTGGGCGACTGTGCAAACTCCACATAGACATTCTTTTACCATGTCTGTGTGGATTTCCTCCAGGGGCTCCGATTTCCTCCCACAGTCCAAGAATGTGCAGCTTAGGTGGATTGGCCGTGCTAAATTGCCCACTGTGTCCAGAGATGTGCAGGCTGGGTGAATTAACCATGGGAAATACAGGATTACAGGGATAGGGTAGGGGGTGTGTCTGGGTGGAATGCCCTTCAGATTGTCAGTGTGGACTTAAATGGGCAAAATGGCCTGCTTCCACACTGCAGGGGTTCTGTGATTCTATGAATCCTGTTGCTGACTACACTGCGCTGGCCTGCAATGCTGTATGTACTAGTGAATATCTCTCCAGGGCGGTCAGACTCTCTCATTTTAGTTTTGAGAAGGTAATCATGAATGCCACAACAGAAGTCGCAATGCCTTGAACAGGGACGGAGGATGAAGGCAAAAGACACTTTTTAAAAAATTGTTTCTCTCTCTCTTTTTAATTTTGGAATTTTCAGAGTGTATTTGATGTGGAGATCTTTGAAATTGCCGGCATTCTGAATGAGATTTCTCTGGCCATCACCAACCTACCGGAGTGGACTGCTCCAAAGTACGTGTCGAAGAGTATGATGACATTAATGGATGATGTTTATATCCATCGAGAGCCTCTTGGGGTGGTTCTTATCATAGGGGCCTGGAACTATCCTTTGGCTCTTATTGTCCAGCCTCTAATTGGGGCAATTGCAGCAGGTAAACTCTTCATTAATTATCTCCCAATCTCTGCCAGAAAGATCACAATTGAGAATCTGTAACATGGAATTTTCTTTTTCAAAGGCTTACTTCTTCCTTTGAGTTTTCCCAGTTGCTGTCTTATGTGTCCTAGTCAAGTTTTTGCTTGATTTGTGGGTAGCGTTAAAACTGAATGGGGTTCTGCCTTCCACAGCCACCCTTCTCCCCGCACACAAGAAAATCCGTGCATTTACAGTCAGCATGACTCTGGATAGTGACTGGGAGCGGAAAGGTTGGCTTTTTTTCCTTCACTGCACACTCCAGGCCAACATCTGGATTCACTAAATCTCCAACTGGGGGATTGACACAAGTGTGGTTGAATATGGAGTCATCCTCATCCAACAAAAGATGTTCTCAAACTTGCAAATCTTTTCTGAACACTTTGAAGGATGTTGCTGGGATTGGAGGGTTTCTTCAAGAGGGAGAAGCTGAATGGACTGGGGCTATTTTCCCTGCAGTGTCGGAGGCTGAGGGGTGACCGTAGAGGTTTATAAAATCAAGAGGTGCATGGATAGGGTGAATAGTCAGGTCTTTTTGCCCAGGGTAGGGGAGTCCAAAACTAGAAGGCGTAGGTTTTAAGATGAGGGGAAAGATTTAAAAGGGACATAAGGGGCAACTTTTTCATGCAGAGGGTGGTGTGTGTATGGAACGAGCTGCCAGAGGAAGTGGTGGCGGTTGGTACAATTACAACATCTAAAAGGCATCTGGCTGGGTATATGAATAGGAAGGGTTTAGAGGGATATGAGCCAAATGCTGGCAAATGGGACTAGATTTATTTAGGATATCTGGTCAGCATGGACGAGTTGGACAGAAGGGTCTGTTTCCATGCTGTATGTCTCTATGGCAATGACCTCAGTAACCCAGCTATGAACATGAATTAGTAATCCCCCAGAATTGTGCACAGAGACATTGAGGTAACTTGCAATGTTACTTTGGGAGGGTTTGGATGCTTGTATCATGAACTGTAATGGGTTGAATGGCCTTTACTCCTCCACAACTATTCTGATGATAGTCTGGAGACTCCAAATTTTGAGCCTATGCTGGTTTGTTTTGTATGCCACAGTCACATTTAACAGGCATTTACCCAAGTGCACAATGGGAAAACTAATAGAAGGAAATGTTGATGGATTTTTGAAGGCTGGGTGGATGGACGTCAGTATGGAACCTAAACACTGGCCCTGATAGGTTAGGTTGAATGTTCTGTTTCTGCACTTGTTACTGTGGACTATTATCCAGTTGCCAGTGATTGTTCTTGTGTTACAATCCTGTTTCCCAGGAAACGCAGCAGTCCTAAAGCCATCGGAAGTGAGTGAGAATACAGCCCAGTTACTGGGGGAGCTCCTCCCTCAATACTTGGACAAGGTGGGTGTGGACTACTCAGCACTGGCGTTATGCGATCTCATCAATTTACCTTGTGTTTCCACCAATGTCGCCAGTCTTTTGAATTTAACATCTCCCCTGCACTTGCTGCTATTAAAGGTGAATGCAACTGTGATTCCATTAAACTCATTGTAAGGGCCAGTAGGGTTTTGACCCAGCGACAGTGAAGGAATAGTGATTATTTTTCCAAGTCAGGATGGTAACTGGCTCAGAGGGGCACGTTAAGGGGGTGGTGTTCTCATGCATCGGCTGCCCTTCTCCTTCTAGATGGAAAAGTAGTTGTGGGTTTTAGAAGGTGCTGTCTGAGGATCCTTGAATTTCTGCAGTGCATCTTGTAGATAGTAGCAGCAGTGTGCAATGGCCTTTGGTGGTGGAGGGAGTGGATGCTTGTGGATGTGGTGCCAATCAAGTGGGCTGCTTTGTCTTGGATGATGTCGAGCTTTTTGAGTGTTGTTGGGGCTACACCCATCCAGGCAAGTGGGGAGTATTCCATCACACTCCTGACTTGTGCCTTGTAGATGGTGGACAGACTTTGGGGAGTCAGGAGGTGAGTTACTCACTGCAGTATTGAAAAAGATCTTGTGGCTCATCAAACAAGAGCCAGTAAGTGTTCCATAGTGTCTTGGTCAAACTTTTTGCCTCTGACTAACATCCAGTAGAAGCAGGTTGCTTGATCATTGTAACATTGCTGTTTGTGGAAGCTTGCTGGAGGCAAATTGGCAGCTGCCTTTTTTAACAACTCTTAATTAACTGTAAAGTGCTTTGGGGCACCCTCTGAATGTGAAAGGTGCTGTCTAAATGCACATAATCTTTGAACTGGTTTAGTAGCAACTTAATACAACTGGCCTACTTCAGACAGCATTGACCAAGCTGAGAGATAGTAAGAACTGACAATGCTGGAGTCAGAGATAAGTGTGGAGCACTGTGGAACACAGCAGGGCCAGGCAGAATCAGAGGAGCAAGAAAGTTGACATTTCAGATCGGGACCCTTCTTCGGAATTGACCAATCTGATCTGTGACTGGAATCTCATAGTCGCACCAATAAGCTGACATGATTTACATCTTTTTAAGGTTGCTTTTTATTCCAGATGCCTCCCTTTTATTTCCACATTTTTATTTTTCCTACAAACAGACCCCAGAAACGTCCTACCACTGCCAAACCACTTATATTTTCGCTTGGATTTCAGAGGCTGTAGGGGCAACCAGATAGAGGTTTACAAAGTTGAGAGACATGGATAGTGAGTCTTTTTCCCAGGGTAGGAATGTCAATTACTAGGGGGCACGGGTTGAAGGTAAAAGGGGGAAAATTTCAAAGGAGATGAGAGGCAATTTTATTGAAAAAAATAAGGATGGCAAGTGACTGGAATTCACTGCCAGAGGAGAGATCTGTCAAGATGCCACTTTAACATTGTCTGAATAGGCAGGGAATAGAGGGACATGGACAGCATACAGGCAAAAGGTTTTTATTTTAGGAAGTTATGAGTTGGCGCAGGCTTGTTGGGCCAAAGGGCCTGTTCCTGTGCTGTACTATTCTTTGTGCTTTGTTCAGACTTGGGCTTTGAGTTCGTGCTATCTGTGTTAATAGACCAGTAACCGGTTTACTGCAGGGGATGTTCCTAGATTTTCCATTTTGTTTCTGTTAAACTTAAGTTTTTGTGCTTTACAGAAAAGGTGGGTGCGAATGTATAGCCAAAAAACTGAAAGAACTGTGATGCTGTAAATCAGGAACAAAAAAACAGAAGTTGCTGGAAAAGCTCATCCGGTCTGGCAGTATCTGTGAAGAAAAAAATCAGGAGTTAACGTTTTGGGTCCAGTGACCCTTCCCCTGAAATTCTCCTTTTTTTTTTCTTCACATACTGCCAGACCTGCTGTGCTTTTCCAGCAACCTATGTTTTTGTTGTTGTTTGTGCATGTGTAGCTACTTAATGTCTGTCCTGTACATTTGGCATTGACATACAGATCAAACATGCTGTGACTGACTGATGGAATAAAATTGAGGGGCTGAATGGCCTACTCCAGTTCCTACAAAAGCTCTTTTTTGAGAAATTGTTTGTATAATCATTTGATCTTTTTGAGGCAGGATAAATAGTTATTTTTCTTGCCCTTTCCAATCACCTTCCTTTTTGCCCAGGATCTTTACCCTGTCGTTAACGGAGGGGTTGAAGAGACAACGGAGGTGTTGAAACAGCAGTTTGATCACATCCTGTACACGGGCAGTACCAACGTTGGCAGGATCGTTATGGAGGCTGCAGCCAAACATCTGACCCCTGTGACCCTGGAGCTTGGCGGGAAAAGTCCATGTTACGTTGATGGTGACTGTGACCTGGATGTGGCCTGCAGGTTGGTTTGAGGGTCGGCAGTGTCGCATTGCTGCAGCGGGCTGGGATCCGAGTGTGGGTTTGCGGCACATTGACAACAAGTGTAGATGGAGTTCCACTCTATCCAAACATATAGCAACTCTCCAGGTTCTATTCTGGACCACCTCACACTCCAGCATGGTTTCCATAGTGGGACATGGGGAGAGTGAGATTAATAGGATTAGGCAATTTGCTGTAAAGTTCTGCTGTGTGGAGGAGCAAATTGTGAAAATTGAATTTTGCAAACCTAAACCTTGAACAAGTTTCTTATTTATTCTTTGCAGACGTATTGCATGGGGACGGTACACAAACAGTGGTCAGACCTGCATCGCTCCAGATTACATCCTGTGTAATAACAGTATCCAGGATGAAGTGGTGAAGAAGATTGGCTCTGCTGTCTCTGTGAGTTTAGAAAGCAGGAACTGTCATTCTCTCCATAAGGAGAGAAATGGTGGGAGCAGCAGTGGGAGAGACAGCCCCTGAAAGAGGAAAGCCCAGTTCTGGGGTGGGTGGGATTATCCTCTGAAGCGAGTTGCCTTTGCTGTGATTCTCCCCAATCGCTGAAGCCCATGAGCTGTGCCAGTCCTGTGGTCGAGAGGTTAATCTCTGCGCTGGCTTCATGCTGCAGCAGCTGTGGTGTTCAGCCAGTTCTTGATGTACTGTATCTCACAATTACAGCACCAGTAGGTTCAGCAGGTCAGTGTTGGGTTTATCCTCCATGGGAATTCTTATCCCACGTGTCTTACCTCTTCTCCTTTTATCCCTCTGTTTCCACACAATCACTTGTTGAATCTCCTCCTAATTGTTGAAGTTTCTGACTGTCACTAACTCCACTGGTTTGTATATGGTCTCAGAGCCACCTGTGTCAAATAATCATTTTCTCCGGCTCTCTCTCATTCGTGGTTACATTTAACTTGATTCTAATGTTCCCTCTTTCTTGACCTTCGACCCCCGTCAGATTTGATCCATAATCTCTGTCTGAATGAAGAGAGCCCCAAGTTTGGAAATGTCTATCAATTTGTTGAAGGTTGTGGGGAGCAGGCAGAAAAGTGCTGTTGAGACAACGATCAGATGGGCCATGATTTTACTGAATGGCGGAGCAGACTCGAAGGGCCGAAAGGCCTACTCCCACTCTGGGGTGTTCCTGTATCGCGTACATCTGGTGTTGTCGCCATGGAGATGAGCAGCAGTTACACACCCAGTCCTATAACTCGAGGAATCTGAATGGAAATGAGATTCTTTGAACGGAGCAGTGGAGATGTGGGATCGATGCAGCTTTTAGTTTTTGTTTAAAATTCAGTCCCCAGTTGTGGGCATGACTGGAACTGGTGGCATTTATTGGCAATCCCAAGATGCCTTTTGAGAAATTGAAGTTGTATTTCCCTCTTGAACCATTGGTAACAGCTTTCTCACAATGGGCACCGCTTGTTCAGGGGCAGTTTAAACTCCGCTTCATCGGTGTGTGTCTGGAGTCCTGTGTAGACCCACACTGGGTGACGATGGCCTGTTCCCCACTCACATGGAGGGCATTAGTGAACCAGGGCAACTAGGGACGGGTAATAAATGCTGGCCAGTCAGCACCGCCCATGTCCCACAAGTGAATAAAGGAAAATGTTGGGTTTTTATGCAATCAAAACAGCCTTGTGGTTATCTTTTTTTCTGCTACCAGTTTATTAAATTTAACTTCTAGCATTTTACTGTAAAATTCCAATTCTGAAATCGCTAAAAGAAACTGAGCAGCTTTTATCGAAAACATTGTGGCCCCCCCCACCCCCCAACCCACCATTAATGTCACTTTGAAAATGGATTTGTTTTGGCCAAACAATTTAACTGATGTCCACACTTCCTGACCCCTCTCTTCTAATTCTTTTACTATTGGTCCACTCAACTTGATGTTACCTCCTAATGTTGTGGAGTCTGGATGGTTATTGGAGTGTGTTCCCTATCTGACTATCCCTGCTTGGTCTGTTCCAGGAATTCTATGGAGCCGATCCCCAGAAATCCCCGGACTACGGACGTATTGTAAACCAGCGGCATTTTAAGAGACTGATGTCTTTGCTGGAGGGAGAGAACGTGGTGTTTGGTGGTCAGCGCGATGAAAAGGAGCTCTACATAGGTACTTGTAGAGGCAGACAGAGGGGGAGTGTGATCATTAACCCCTTAGCACTGTGACCTGTATGTTAATGCCAGCATGAAGCAATATGAGTCACATTCTCTCTTATGGAACAGACAACCCATGTAGCCCCTTTTGAATAATAAAAGTCACTTCTTGTCACAATTACAATTGCCCATCCTCCCAAAGTTTATTTACAGCCAACATAGTCATATTTGGCACAGAAAGGGGGACCATTTGGTCCATCCTGTATTGGTGGCTTCAGCATGAACGTGGTGCCAAAGAATTTGGAAATAGGGTCTGTGGATGGATTGTGGTATAGAACGATTTCCTAAGATCCCACTCCTGATATCCTGACAAGAAGTCCTGAGTGGAGGGAAACCCCACCTGTAGAGACACGAGGGAGATCTGTGAACCACTTGGTTTGAAACCAGGAGGAGTGGGCAGTAACCAGGGCACGGGGGGGGGGGAGGGGGGGGTCAAGACTTCATTGAGCTATGGTCCTCTCCGTTACTGAGAAAAAGCCTCTTGTTGATGTTTGGGCAGCTCCCACAATTGTGACTGATGTGGATCCCAGCTCCAGGATTATGCAGGAGGAGATCTTCGGCCCATTGCTACCCATCGTCACGGTCAACTGCGCGGAAGAGGCCATTGACTTCATCAATAAGAGGGACAAGCCCTTGGCTCTCTACGTCTTCTCTCACAACAAAAAGGTAAGGATTGTTGCCTCTGTGGCTTGCTGCTTCGGGTTTGTGTTGTATGTGTTGGTCTCCCAGACTTTAACGTCTAACTGCAGTGCGGTGTTGTATTTACTTAAACAATCTCTTTGAATTAACCTCTTTTGGTGGGAAAGCTGGACACTAATTGATCTGACGAATGACTGACCTCAATCAGACCACTTATTGAGAGAGAGCCTGATCCTACAACTCAGTTGCTCTCGCTTTCTCCCTCTCTCCTCTCTCACTCGGTGAAGACTGAGGAAGATGGATTACTTATGAATCTTTGACTGTATTCCACCAAATGGACAACATGATTGCTGGTTGTGATGTAACCTAGCCAGTTAACAGCCCTGCCTTCAGTCGTCTTCATTCTCTGCTCTGAAATTACCCCTCTTGCTGTTAAAACCTGTGTCCATCACATTACTTCTGGTTCCCTATCATAATATTGCTTTCTGTGGCACAGCCTTAAATTTTTATCTGCCTCTAGACTTGTACATGATGATCTAAACAGGTAGATTTTTATCCATGCTTCACAGTAGTAATGTTACATTTTGGACTTGTTCAATATTTTAAATTTAATCTTTTGAATATGAGTATCACTGGATAGGCTAGCATTTAATTACTGGCCATAATTGCCCCAAGAAGACGGTCGTGAGTTGTTTTTTTAACCGCGGTAGTACATTGTGATGAAGGTTCATGGTTATTTGGGAACATGGGTTTTAAAGTGGAGGAAGAAGTTTTTTTTCAGCTTTTAGTTCTGTCAGAAGGTCATCTTGTACAGGTGAGTTTAAAAGAAAATTTGAAGAAATCCCGTGACTTGTAGATAACTGGACTGTAAGCCACCTGGGGAACTATTTACTGACTTACATTTTACAAGGCAGCTAGAGAGGCCCAGACACTCTACCAATAGCAGCAGAAGTATTGTAGGTTTAGCAGTCTCCAGATTAGTCAGGGTAGAAGGGGAGAAGTCCCAAATTGCTTGGAAGCAAAGAGGAAGACATCCTACAAGGCTGATGAAGACATGATATAACGAAACCCATTTTAAGTAATCGGTGACCTGAGTTAGCAATTTTCCTTTCTAGTATCTAGAAGATAACTGAAGAAAATAGTATTGAATGAATACAGAAATCTGTCAGGGAAAAAAAACTGATCACAGCTGAACAAAACTTCAGTGGAGACTTTTCAATGAGTTTTGGATATCTGTAAGGTCATTCGGATTAAAGGGTTGAATCTTTGTTCCTGACATCTGTAATGAGACCATTTCAAATCACCTTGAGTGTAATGTAATTTTGTTTGTTTTTCTTTGAGTACTAAACTTTGTTCTTTTTGTTTAGCAGTAAGTTTGATAGCCTCGTTGGTCAATGATTTGACCTCTGCAGTAAGCAAGGAGAAAAATAAAACCTTTTTTATAGCCTATCAAGCCAGATCTCCCTCTGGGATCTGACCTGTTCATTATTGCCATCAGCTGTGATTGAAACACGCATGATGGAGAGATCCAGGAAGGGACCATGGTTATATATGCAAACCAAGATGAGGTGTGGTTTGGGGAGCTTGCAGATGGTGGTGTTTCCATGTATCTGCTGCCCATTATCATTCTAGATGGTAGAAGTTGAAGGTTTGACTGGCACTGTCCAAGAAGCCTTAGAGTTGCTGCAGTTCTTGTAGTTGGTACACAGTGCTGTCACTGTGTCAGTGAAAGGAATGCATGGTAACATGATGGATGGGATGTGGATCATGCGGGCTGCTTTGGCCTGGATGGCACCAGGCTTCGTGAATAGTGGTGCTTCACTCCTCCAGGTAATTGGAGTATTCCATCACACTGCTAACTGGAACCTTGTAGATGGTGGACAAGCTTGGGGAGTCAGGAGATGAGTTACCACCCACCTGGCAACCTCCAGCCCTAGAGACTGGAGTAACTGAATTGAACTAAGTTAGAACTGCACATTGTCTGTCTATCTGTGTCTCTCTCTCTCACTCTCTTCTGTCTCTGCAGTTGATCCAGAGGATTATCGCAGAGACATCCAGTGGTGGTGTAACTGCCAATGACTGCCTGATCCATTACTCTGTTGACACCCTCCCATTTGGGGGTGTGGGTGAGTCAGAAACGTTTATTTTGGTTCTTGTCAATGCTGGATGGGTGGAACTGAATAGAAATGATTGGGAGGAAAGGAGAGGGATCTTGGATAAAAGCGATCCCTGGTTCTACTGTTGTAGGAACCTCATGTTGGTGGTAATATCCAGGGTAAGGAGGTTGAAGAACCATCTTGTTCGTTCTTTGGGGTACATTTTCTCAAAGATACCAGGGATAGTCTCCCTGCTGTTATGAATTCAGAATGGGCCATTTGGCCCCTCTAGCCTAAACCACCATTCAGTCAGATCATAGGCTGATCTGATTTATGGCCTGAACTCCACTTTTCTGATTTATGCCATACCCTCTTATTCCCTTTCAATTTAGAATTTGTTCAATTCTGTCTCCAAATATTGAATGGCCACACTTTCTGGGGAGGAGAATTCCACAGATTCAAGACCTTTTTATTCGCAAAATTCTCTTCCTCTCTACTCTTTTAAACAGGGGACCTCTTATTTTTAAATGTTGTCCACAAGCACTAGCCTCTCCCACGTGGGGGAGCCGTTCTTTCAGCATCCACCCTGTCATGTGGACTACCTCAAGATTGTTTTTTTTTTTTTAAATTCATTCGTGAGATGCGAATGTCATTTCAGGGCCAGCATTTATTACTCAGTCAACCACGTTGATGTGGGCCAGGCTGGGTAAAGATGACAGTTTCCTTCTCTTTTAGAAACTATCAACCTTTATTACCATCTGACCAGCTCTTTTCTCTTTCCCCACCCCCAATATTTATTGAACTCGAATTGTACCATCTGCCACCGTGGGACTTGAACTCACATGCCTGGAACATTACCGGACCAGAACACTAGGTTTAATGTTACCGGCATGCCATTGCCTTCCCATGGTCTCCCCAGCGTGAATCCGTATTGAATCTATTCAACCTTTCTTCATAAAACAACCATCTCATCCCAAGAATTGCTCAAGAAATCATGGCCCTTGAATGATATCATAGATTACTGTCTCTGGTAATTCTCGCCAATGCTATTTGTGGGAGCTTGCTGTGCACATATTGGCTCTCCTACATGACAACAGTAGTCTTCTATTCTTTCTCCCTTTTTTGATTGCCCCTTGAATGGATGTAATTGTATCTGATGTGATTCTAGGAAAAAGCACAGAGTATGCCTCTTGTGCAAGCAGGTTTGGTTCCTCCAGTTTTTCTATATTCCTGTGTATACGCCATATGAAGTGTTGTGCACTGATCTCCAATTCCATTGAAAAATCTCTGAAGTACAAGGTATGATGGCAGTGATGGTGGTTACATCATTGCTCCCGGCAGTCAGGGTTTGGTATTTCCTCGTTCGGGGGATTTTGCAGAACGGGACTCTGGTGTCTTTTAGCTGGGATCATGAGTTGTTGCGTGCCAAATTACTCTTCCCAAAATAATTATGACCATTCAGCCCATGCGCTGACCTGCAGAGCTGCCATCATGTATGATGCAGTCAGGTGTGTGCTGGAAGAGTCCAGGGATCTTTCCAATTCCTGGGCAGATCTGAAGCCTAAAAACTTAGGAAAAGCTAACTCCCAACCTGAACTCACTTCCTTCTCGCCAACCCTATTTTCATGCCCCCCCAAAAAAAGAGCCCTGTTTACTTCACAATTTATCTTTTCCTGGTTGCCTTTTAAAGGGGTAAAGTTGCAGCTTAAATACATGGGAACTGAGATGTGGGACATTGTGAGGGATAATGGCAGTGCTTTAACCACAGTCTTTTTTTTGTGTTTTTGATCTCTCTGCTGCCAGGGAAAAGTGGCATCGGGGCTTACCACGGTAAATTCAGCTTTGAAACCTTCAGCCACCGCCGAGCTTGTGTGTTGAAATCGCTGGGTATGGAGAAGGCGAATAGTATCCGTTATGCACCAGCCACTGATTCAAAGCGAAAATGGACCCTTTGGCTGATGAAGAAACACAGATGTGAAATAATGTGACTTGGCAGCAAGTCCCAGGCTGCCAGGTGAGGGTCAGTGTTTCTGGACACAGGAAAGGGCAACATTTTTACAAACCATCCGTAGTTGGCTTTGTCGAGCCAAGGTGATCTACAGCAGTCTGAAGTATATTCCCAAAACACGGAGCGGGGGAGTTGATGTGATAGAAAAAGAATGGTGATCATGTTTCTCAGTCAGGATTCATAGAATCCTTACATGTGTGGGAGCAGGCCATTTGGCCCATTGAGTCCACACTGACCCTCCCAAGAGCATTTCCTATGACCAATCCACCTAGCCTGCACATCCCTGGGCACTATGGGCAATTTAGCATGGCCAATTCACCTAACCTGCACATCTATGGACTGTGGGAGGAAACCAGAGGAAACCCATGCAGACACAGGGAGAATGTGCAAACTCCACACAGTCACCCGAGGGTGGAATCGAACCTGGGTCTCTGATGCTGTGAGGCAGCAGTGCTAACCACTGTTTTGGGGCTGATCCATTACCTTGGAGATTCATGTTGCCATCGTACCATTGTGCTTCCAGCTGGGAGAGGTCACTGGTTCTAGTTTTTCTCCATTCATTAGTGGGATTTGGGTGTCTCTGGCCAGGGTCAGTATTTATTACCTATCCCATATTGCCTTTTGGATATAACTGAATGCTTGGCTAGAGTCCTTTCAGAGAGCAGTAAAGAGTTAACCACATCCATTGTGGGTCTACAGTTGCATATAGGCCTGACCAGGTAAGGACAACGGCTTCCTTTCCCTCCAGGACATTAGGCAACCAGATGGATCTTTACAACCATCGATAATAGCTTCATGGTCATCACCGAATACTTATGGCACGGAAGGAGGCTAATCAGCCCATTGCACCTGTGCTAGCTCAACAATCTGATCTGGCTTTATTACATAGTGCTTATCTCCTGCCTTTCCTCCCTATATCCCTACAAACCACTTTTTCTTCTATCTGAAAAACCCATCCAATGCCCTCTTCAATTGAACTTGCCTCCACTATATTTTCCAAGCTGCAGACTTTTAATTCCAGATTTTTAAAATATAAATTGCATTTATTGGATTTGTTCCCAGGACACTAACTGGGTTTCTGGATTACTAAAAATAAAACAAAAGCCTGTGGATGCTGGAGATCTGAAACAAAAACAAAACTGCTGGAGAAACTCAGTAGGTCCCCCTCCTTCTGATGAAGGGTCACTGAAATCTATGTTTAACTTTCTGTTTCTCTCCACAGATGCTGCCAGACCTGCTGAGTTTCTCCTTTTTTGTTTGTTCTTATCTCTGAATTTCTAGTCTAGCTACAACGACACTAGTCCCATCGCCTCCCTAGTTAAGTTAACAAAGCCTTGGCAAGCTTGGGGTGGCACAGTGGCTCAGTGGTTAGCATTGCTGCTGCTCGGGACCCGGGTTCAATGCCACCCTCAGGCAACCGTCTGTCTGTGTGGAGTTTGCACGTTCTCCCTGTGTCTGCGTGGGTTTCCTCCCACAGTCCGAAGATGCGCAGGTTAGGGCATTTGGGTGTCTAAATTGGCCATGCTAAATTGCCCCATAGTGCCCAGGGATGTGGAGACCAGGTGAATTAGCCATGGTAAGTGCAACGTTACAGGGATACAGTAGTGGGGTGGGTGTGGATGGGATGCTGTTTGCAGGGTGGGTATGGACTGAATGGCCTGCTTCCGCACTAGGGATTGTATGATTCCAAGTTTCTCTGCTCCATTCTGCAAGTAAGAAACTCGAAAGTTGGTGAAGAACAGATTGAGTGCCAGTGAAGTGTATTTCTTTGGACTGAATTTTCCACGGCTTGTTGATGCTTCAGTGTTGTGAACCATTGCTAGCTTAAATTCTCGAATGTGAAGCAACTGCTTTGGATGAGGTTGCCCAAGGGCCGAGCCCTAGTGAGAGGCTGCCACAACAATGAAAGGACGAGTGTCTGGGGGCTTGGATAGAAAAAAAAGTTGTCCAATTTTGCATCTTTGTTTCTTCCAGATTTACTGTTTTTGAAAGACTTGGAAAATGCACCACTACATTACTTTAACCTCCTGGGACACCCGTGAGGCCATTTCTTTTCCCTTTGGCCTCTGGGGACAGTTGGGATAGATTTTAAGATCTGAGCACATTCTGACCAATGTAATCTTGCAATTCAAGAACACTGCTTTCAATGGTAGTGATGTGCCATCATCTCTCATGCACCAGCACAGACATAATGGAATAGATGATCTACACTGTAATTTCTGATTCTTTATCTGTAAATATCCTGTTGCTAATAATTACTTTTGTTTTGCACTGTGTTTAAACACAGTAAAAATAAAATCCACTGATTCACCTTGTAATAAATTTAAGCTGTATTTATTCCCTGTGTAGAGGCTTTTGTGTGTGGATTCTGTGTCTCTCTCTGACCCTCTCTCATGATGCTTCTAAAATCCTGGGCAAAAACATTGTTTCTTCCTCCATTTAGTGGAATATTGCAGCCTGTTTGCTCAAAGAAATGTTTTATAAGCCAAATTTGATGGATAGCTTTTTTTTTCAACTTTTACTGCTTGATATACTTTGTGGCCTTTGGTCTAGTTATCCTGAAGAACTTTTTAGGGTGTGTCTTGTTTAAGTTTCGTTATGTCTTCAACAATTGACCTTGATGGATAAATCTAAAATCAATACCTACAATGCCAAGAGCAACACTTTGCAAACATACAGCAACAAAAGAAGACAAATTTGGCTGGTCTTCAAGGGCTGTCAAAAGCAGCTGTTTGAAGTCTCCTCCTGTTTGGAGCACTGCTTCTGTCTGTTTTTTTAACATGAATCAAACAGACCTGTTTGTGGGGATAAAGACAATGCTTGTTGACTGACTGCAGTTGTTTCTTTCTGGCAGACTGCATACTTTGCCTCCTGTGCAGCATCTTTATAATTTCTAGTTGTTTCCCCAGTTGTAATCCAGCAACTGATTGCTGAAAATCCACATTGTGCTTTAGACAAGCGGTGTCTTTGAGGTGTCAGCGTGTGCACAATCTCAGGTTGCGGATCCAAGTTCCACTCCAGACATTTCAGCAGAAAATAGAGTCCGACCATCCCAATGCAGTGCTGAGGGAGTGCTGCATTATCGGTGGTGCCATTCTTTTAAATGATACATTTAAGCAGGTTTGGCTGTAAAAGACTTCACGTGGTGTTTTTATTTTTTTTTGATGGGAGATAGCCCTAGTTTTCTGCCTAATATTGTTCCCTCCATCAACCTTACAAAAAGTATATTATCTCATTGCTGTTGTGAGTTTGCTGTGAACAAATTGGTTGCTGTGTCTATATATAGACAGTTTCATACATTACATCTGTGACTGACTGACTGCATTTCAATTACTTATTTTGCTGCAGAGTGCTTTAGGAATTAATGATGGGTCCGATAGCAATTCAAGTCTCTGGTTCTGAAACGGATTAATTCTAACTTCAGCAGGATGTGTTTTACCCCCTTCCTCCTCCTCCTCCCCTCATCCCAGTGTTGTTTTCTTTCCTGATCCTGTTCTCAGCTTTGAGGTTGCCATCCAGCCTTTAATTTTCCGTAAGGTTTTTTAAAAAAGGCTGCTCCATTCATGTGTCATCATAATGACAAATGCATTGTACATGTGTACAAAATCAGTTTTAATGGTAAATCATGACCAGGCAGCTCCTTATCCCTGGTTCTTCCAACATGACACAAGTTAGACATATAGATAAAGTTAGTTGTACAATTTAATGTATGTTTGATTTGGAAGTTTGCATGAAGATGGGCTGAATGGTCAATCACACCTGTAATTATCATGATCTTTGTAGAATGGAGTGAAGTTAAACACATTTCATGTCCAGATTGAAGTGATGATTTGAGAGTTTCACCCCAACCTTTGCACACATTTCACATCAGGCGAAGACGGTGATCTGATCATGAGTCTGAGTATTAAGGACCTCTTGGCAAATGCAGAACCAAACCCAAAAGAAGCAAAAAAAAATCCAGGGGAAAAATTACTAATGTGTATGCAACATGTTTTCATATTGAAAAGCTGGGTAAATGGATTAAGGAGCTTGTTAATTTTTAATTAATGGAAGGTATGCATCTAACAGGACAGAGATGGTGTAGGAAGTCTGGATGTGGTTGAGGATTTTTGATTTGACTTGTTATTGTCACGTACCTAGGTACGGTGAAAAGTTTTGCTTTGCGTGCAGATCACGTGCTGCAAACTGCCTTGGGGTAATAGAACAGAGCGAGGAATACAATGTCAGGGCTGCAGAGAAGGTGGACCTAGAACGAGATCAACGTTAAATTTAAAATCTGAGGGGTTCATTCAAAAATCCAGTAACATGAATCTATTCGTACATGTGTTCAAGCTTTTGTATCTTCTGCCTGACAGAGGGTGGAAGAGATGATAACTGGGTTGGGAGGGGTCTTTGATTACATTGGTTGCTTTCCTGAGGCAGAGGAAAGTATAGATGGAGTCAATGATGGAAAGTTGGCTTGCATGATGGACTGGGCTGTGTTCACAGCTCCTGTAGTTTCTTACAGTCCTGGGTAGAGCATTGCCATACTGAATTGTGATGCATTCAGTTAAGATGCTTTCTATGGTGCACATATAATAAGAAGGCAACTAACAATTTTGTTGTTTCTTCATCTTTTATGGGATGTGTGTGTCACTGGTGAGGCCTGCATTTGTAGCCCATGATTTTTGGGACATTGGTATCAGTACTGGGGAAAGTTGGAGCTGTGGGGTGGCACAGTGGCTCAGTGGTTAGCACTGCTGCCTCACAGCGCCAGGGACCTGGGTTCAATCCCAGCCTTGGGCGATTGTCTGTTTGGAGTTTGCACGTTTCCTCCCACAGTCCAAAGATGTGCAGGGTGGGTGGATTGGCTGTGCTAAATTACCCATAGTGCCCAGGGATGTTTAGGTTAGATAAGGGAAATGCAGGGGCAGGGGAATGAGTCTGGGTGGGATGCTCTTCGGAGGGGCAGTGTGGACCTGTTGGGCCAAATGGCCTGCTTCCACACTGTAGAGTTTCTATGATTTCTACTGTCTACACCTGGACTGTGCTGGGACCAGTGTTTCGGTGAGCCATTTAAACAGAGTAGTAGAGAGGGCTTTAAACTAATGAAGGAGAGCGAATGATGAAGTGAGGCAGGAGACGAAGTTATGAAGCGAACAGACAATGCCTGCAAAGGAATCTAGATAGGTGAATTGGCACAGTATAACTTCAGAAAGGATGTAAATGCACAAGAAGCAGGTTAGTCACTTAGCATTGTGTTGATTGCCTTCTGAGGAAGGGTTGGACAAGATAAACCTGTATCCATTGGAGATCGGGATGGAAGGTGGATCATCTTAAAACGTACAAAATCTGAGGCGATTTGACAGGACGGATGCTGAAATGATGGTGGAAGAGATGAGAATAAGGGCGCCAAGTTTATAAATAAATGGTCTGCCATTTAAGATGGAGATGAGAAATTCTTATCTCATTATTATTTTCTGTAGATGTCTCTTCCCCAGAGAGTTGTCGAGGCAGAATTAATGGAGATAGACTCTCTCCTTAGTCAACAAGATATAAGGTTATCAGGGTAAATGAGAATGTGGAGTTGAGACCATAGTCAAGTCAGCCAAGATCTTATTGAATGACAGAGCCGGCTCAGGGGATGGAAGAGCTTAGTCCTTCAACTATTTTATTGCATATTTTCACAGCCCTTCTTGAAATAAAGGTGTGGAGTACATCAACACCCAATTATGAGGTATTACTGGGCAGGTCAGAAGTCACATGCCACCAGGTTAAAGTCCAACAGATAGACAAACAGGAGGCTGCAAGAACACAGCAAGCCAGGCAGCATCTGGAGGAAAGGAGCAGTCAATATTTCAGTCCTGAAGAAGAGTAATACCTGAAATGTTTACTTCTCCTTTCCTCCAGATGCGGCCTGGCTTGCTGCATTCTTGCAGCCTCCTGTTTGTCTACCTTGGATTCCAGCATCTGCAGTTTTTTTGGTCTCAAAGTCCAACAGGTTTATTTAAAATTACAAGCTTTCGGAGTACTGTTCCTTTGGGTGAAGTGGAGGGAGGTGCGCAGGCACAGAATATATAGGTGGAGAGATAATGGCAAGTTAATTCCAGGTATTGTGTCAACCAATAAGTACAAAAAGTATGAGTACAGTGTCGTCTTTGCAGGTGATCGAGTGTCAAATGGAGAGAGTAAAATGTCAACAGCTGAATAACAAGTGGAGGGATGACCTGTGACCTGATTAATTAAGGCAGAGAGATAATTTACAAATAATTAAAAATAAGGTGTTAGAGACAAATCAAATGGCTGGAATAACATGAGCAGGTATCAAAGTCGCATGACGAGGGTCTAACCGAAGTAACAAGTAAAATCCAAAACTGCACAACCCACAAGTAATCAAGGTAATAATGTCCAAACAGGACAGTAAGGAAGATTTTACAAACTGAGAACAGTGTGGTGAGGTTACATGTAGCGCGACGTGAACCCAAGGTCACGGTTGAGGCTGTCCTCGTGAGTACGAAACTTGGCTATCTTCCTGCTCCTCTGATGCTGCTTGGCCTGCTGTGTTCATCCACCTCTACACCTTGTATTTACATAATGCCTTTAACAACAAGTTCAAGGGGCCTCACAGGGCCATTATCAATCAAATTTTGACTCCAAACTACATTAAGGATATTTTAGGACAGAAAGGTTTAAGGAGCATCTTTCAAGTAAAAATATTCATACAAAAGTCCAAGCTGCCAGTGTTACAACAATTTAAATGAGGCCAGAGTTGGAGCACTTTGAAACGTTGTCCGGCTGGAGGAGATTAGAGATAGGCGAGAGGTGAAATCACGGAGAGAGTGGGAAGCGGAGCTGAGAATTTAAGTCAAGGCAATGCTGGACAAAGATCCAGTGAGGATAGGGTTGATGGGTGAATGGGACCCAGATGTGAGTTGCAAGATTCCATTTGTGTTTTGGATGAGCTCATGTTTGCAGAGGGTACACAGTAGGAGACCAGAGGGAGAGCGCTGTGTCAGGGATAAAGCCACTGGTGAGGAGTTGAGACTGGGTGTTGGTACTGAGATGGAAGTAAAAAGCCTCAGTGATTCATCGCTAAACCTGCTGAGCTTTTCCAACAATTTCTATTTGTTTCTGATTTCCAGCATCCACAGTTCTTTCAGTTTTTAGTCTCCATGATTGAACAGATATGTGGTCAAACTCTCTTTGTTAAATAGAGCATCGTGGCTGTGATTTGTCGTCTTGTGACTGCATTTTGTTGATTCCAAAGCGCTTTGAGATATCTTGAAGTTGTGAAATTGTTATTCATGTGTACAGTCATGCATGGAGCAGCTGTGGGCCCTGGGTGGTATTGGCTGGAGGTCCAGTGTGGGAAAGCTGCTGTGGGCCTGAGCCCAAAGTAGTTAGACTGAGGCCTAAGTGTCAGTGAAGGATTTCCCCTGCATCTGCAGCGTTGAGCAGGAAATCGGAGGTTTCTCAGACATGTCCTTGCATAAGAGTGCACTTAAGAGATTGTTGAACTGTTACTTTTATTCCTTGTTTTTCCACTTAACACTAGGAAGGACTTTAAGATTAACTTTTAACTTTGTTCTTTGTATAAGTTTTAAAAAATATTGGTATGTACTGCTTTACTTTTAACTTTGTCTCTCTGATACTACTTGTATGTAAAGATTTATACCTTGTACCTGAGGTGGCACTCTGTGAGGCGACAGTGTAAAATTTTCACTGTATTTTTGTATCCCTGTACTTGAGTATAGCGACAATAAAGCTTAAATTGTAAAATGCGACTTGCTGTTTCATTCTCTTGCAGTAGGTGGCAGTGTTCACTCAATATTCTGCTTTATTCCTCACCCACATACCTTTGGTATATTGTGATTGTAAGGAGTTTAGCTTCTGCCCTAAGGCCAGATCCGGGTCCAAAAAAGTGTTCGTTTTCAGGTTTGGGGCAGGTTAAGACCAGAACTGACACAAGTAATATCCTCTAATCAAAATCAGTTCTTGAACGAAGACTGAAAGCCTTTTGTTTGTTTTTGAAGTTTGCTTTATAATACTAATCTGTCCCTGTTAACCTCCATTGTTACTTTATTGCAAAGATCAATTCATTTTCAAGTTTCAATGATTTAGTCTTTGTCCAAGTTACTGACCTGTCAATTGATTTTTTTTTTAAAATGCTCAATTAAAATCAGATGGAAACAGACCCTTCAGTCCAACTCATCCAGGCCGACCAGATATCCTAAATCAATCTAGTCCCATTTGCCAGCATTTAGCCCATATCCCTCTAAACTCTTCCTATACACATCCAGATGCCTTTTAAATGTTGAAATTGTACCAGCCTCCACCACTTCCTCTGGCAGCTCAATCCATACACACACCCTCTGCATGAAAAGTTGCCCCTCGGGTCCCCTTTATATCTTGTCCCTCTCACCTTAAACCTATGCCCTCTAGTTTTGGATTCCCCTACTCTGGGGAAAAATGATCTTGGCTATTCACCCTATCCATGCCCCTCATGATTTTATAAACTTCTATAAGGTCACCCCTCAGCCTCTGACGCTCCAGGGGGAAATAGCCCCAGTTTATTCAGCATCTCCCTATAGCTCGAAAACAAAAACAGTAATTGTTAGAAAAGCTCAGCAAGTCTGGCAGCATCTGTGCAGAGAAATCAGAGTTAATGTTTCCGGTCTCGTCACTCTTCCTCAGAACCGAAATGTTAATTCTGATTTTTCTGCAGAGATGCTGCCAGACCTGCTGAACTTTTTCCAGCAATTTCTGATTTTGCTTCTGGCCTCTTCTACCATGAAGAACCTTGTCGAACACCTTACTGAAGTCCATATAGATCACATCCACTGCTCTTCCCTCATCAATCCTCTTCGTTACTTCTTCAAAAAACTCAATCAAGTTAGCGAGACACGATTTCCCACACGCACAAAGCCATCTTGACTATCCCAATTCAGTCCTTGCCTTTCCAAATACAAATTGTTAGGTGGAATGTCCCAAAACTGCTCAGTCAAACAAATAACATATTTTGCAAAGTCGGGTCACTGCTGTAATGTAGGTGATGAGTCCGAGTGTAAAATCCTTCAATGAGCAATGAAATGAATGATCGGATGATCTGTTTTCTTGCTGAACATGGTTGGAGATAAATAAATATTTGGCCAATATGTTTTACCCCATACCTTTGTCCTCCTGAAGGCAAACCAAGCTAGGGCAGTTATTTTAAGCCATGGTAAATGCTGAGACTTTAACACTGCAGCAATGCTGAGCCTGAATAAAAATCTAGTACGTTTCCTGATTAGCAATTGTACTTCAATACAATGCGAATGATGAGAACTGAAAGTTAGTATCATTCTCCTTTTCATTTATTTTCAGTCTCTGGTCAATTCATTCTATTGAATTATTTATTTACTTAGAAGCATTTAATATTCAATCGTTCCTACACACATGTCCTGCTGCTGCAAATCAGTGGACACTCATGATCCACCCTGTTGAAGCCTATCATATTGTGAAGGTTTTTTAATTTCAAAAATATACTTCAATCATAAAAATACCTTTTATATGCATACATAGTCATTAATGCAGTTCAGTTCTGTACAGTAGCATACGAAGAAACAAACATCAGAGTTTGATTCTATCCAACAAACAAGCCCAAGACATTTGTTCCCTGTAAAAGATTATACTTCTATACATTTGAGGCACTGCAAGGGTCCGATAACTGAACGGACTCCCATTTACCTTCAGCAGGAAGACCTCAGACAGTGGTCCTTCCCCACTGCTCCTTGGTTGCAGCTACCCCAAGCTTTAGTGCATCCCTCAGCATGTAGTCCTGGACTTTGGAATGTGCCAATCTGCAACACTTGGTCGAGGTCAATTCCTTCCTCTGGAAGACCAACAAGTTTCAGGCAGACCAAAGAGCTTCTTTCATCGAGGTGTTGGTCCTCCAAGCGCAGTCTCAGTGTGCATTCCAGGGAACAGATCATAGAGCACAGAACAGTGTGTCATGGAGCTGCTTGGGACAAACCTCAAAACAAATCACTGCATCTTTCTCCAGACTTCCTTTGCAAAGGCACATTCCAGCAAGAGATGTGCGACAGTCTCAAATCCCTGCAGCTGCAGGGTGGTGTGCAGTGGAGCAGTCTGACCAGGCATACACAAAGGATCTCACAGGTTGTGCACTTCTCACCACCAGCCAAACAATGTCTTGGTGCTGTTTGAAAAGTTATGGTGATGAGGCATTCTGCCAAATGACTTCAACAGTCTGCTCAGGGAACAACCCAACAGAATCCACCTTCTCCTTTTCCCTCAGGGTATCGAGGACACTGTGTGCTGATCACTTGCTGATGCACTTGTGGTCAAAGGTGTTTTTCTTGGCAAATATTTCTATGAAGGACAGGTGATACAGAATGGTCCAACTACTTGGAGCATTCTGTGGCAGCCAGGGCAGTCCCATCCTTCGCAACACTGCGGACAGGTAGAACCTCAGAACGTAGTGACACTTGGTGTATGCATACCCAGGGCCTACGCAGAGCTTGATGCAGCCACACACAGAGAAGTCCATCAGGATGCGGGCAAAGTTGGGTATGTTCTTAACCCCCTTATTTGGAGTTTCGTACACGGTGTCCCTTCTCCTGGTCCAGGCATCCACCCACCCAATGTCCTGCACGTAGGTGATCATATCCCTGAGGCTCTCAGAGATCATTCTGCCTGGTACAGCATAGGTTTGGTTGGGGTGAATCACCGATCCCAGAGTAGACCTGACCCAGTTGGTGATGACCCTAGATGGGATTTTGTAGTCTGCATTCAGCAGTGAAATTGGTTGCTAATTTCTAGTTTCCTCCCTCTCCCCCTTCCACTTGTAGATGAGACTGATGATACCTTTCCTCATGGATTCGCACATGCTACCTGCCAGAAGCATAGTGTCATACACCTCCAACAGGTCTTGGCCAACCGAGTGCCACAGAACTGAACAGTATTCGTTCGGTAAGCCGTTGCTTCTGAGAGTTTTATCTTTTCTCCGGACTCGAGGGCCTTGGTCAGCTCAGTCAGAGATAATGGCTGGTCTAGCCTCTCCTGCATGCTGTCATCTCAGACATCTGTGATAGAGGACAGGAACAACTAGGAGGCCACACTGTCTGTGGGCTTTATATCACGCCGTCTGGCATAAAAGATTTGCTGATCCTCAGGATGTCAGACTGAGATGATGTTACCGAGCCATCCTCTTCCTTCAAGCTGCTGAGCTCAGAGCTCCCCCTGGAAAAGAAATGAGATGACATCTCATCCTGTGGACCCTGGAGCGGAAGGTTATCTTAGAGGTCTCCTAGACAAACAGCGAGACTTGCTGGCTGTTCACCTCCTGGAGATCCTCTGTGACATCAACTCCACTGCTTGCAGCAGGAGCAGGTTCTGCATGCTTTCCTGGAGTTTGGACAGTTTTCCCCACCTCTCTCTCTCACCTTCTGAACACTTTTGAGGATAAACCACCTCTTGATGTCCCCACTTAACTGTTTCCCACCAGTCAGCTGGCTCTCCAACCTGTAAAACCCCTTTCGAGCTCCTCAATGTTTTCTGGAGTCAACAGTTTCACATTCTGCTTCCGTGTTCCCCCGCTGGCCCGCTGCTCACAGTCAGCCAGCAGGAGGCAGTGGTCAGAGAAGAACATCAGTGGATCTGACTGAGAATGTGCAGGATGCAAACAGGAAATCTATCCTTGAGTGGATAGACCAGCAGGGGTGCTGAAGACATTGTGCAGCTTGGTGACTTTAAACGTTTCCACCAGGAATCTGGACGTTGAGTCACGTTTGCTGTCAGCCCCTTTGGATCGTCCCATCCGCATCGACGATGCAGTTGAAGTCTCTGTCACCAGCAGCAATAAGTTATGCTGTAGAACAACCACCAGCACACATACACGTGCATTAGTCTTAGGGGAGCATTCCTGTGTGTAATGTCTGCTATGAGGAGGTACCTGCCCACCACCTCCTTACCCTTCAGAGTTGGTAAAGTTGCCTCCTCAAAGCAGAATACCCAGGTCAGGTGAATAGCGATCCCTCCACCCCCCCACTGATCAAATTGTAGGCCCATGGGCCCATAAGCGCGACCATCTCCTGTAGCTGCTGAGGTGCGTTATCCCACGTTCCTGCGGAAACTGGAGGGTCGCTTTGACGTTGGCCTGGTAAGCCGCAATGTGGGAAACACGTCGCTTAGTAGATCTAACATCACGCACATTAATATCGGCTATTTTAACACCCAGTTCAAGAGTTTATAGAAGAATCACCCGTAGATCCAAAGTCTGTTCGCCCGCGTCTTGTCACTGAGAGAGTCCTGCATCCCCATGGTGTTGGTGAACTGTTGGACACTATCTGCACTGAGGTAGCTGCCCTGTTCCTCCCTGCGGGTATTGCCCTAACCTGGTGTTGTTGGGGCAAGAACAAAGCCAGGAAGGTCTGGTTTGGAGTCTGACAGAGAGACTATCACGCTCTGCTCCTGATTCAGGGTGTTGCTGCTCCCGCTTAGTCGGAGCTGTAGTGCGATGGGTACCTCCTCGTTTGTAGAGATATAGCTACACATTGCAAGGACATGGCTTCTCCTCAATGTCATGTGGGCCCCTCCTTTGAGTGACACTGTCAGGGAGAGAATGTCCAGAGACAGTCAGGGAAAGGAGAAGGGTTCACTTGCAGGAGAAAAGACGGAGACTATTCCGCTCCTTCCAATCCTGCCCCTTCATTTCATTACTCTCAGATGATCTGTAGATTGACTCACGCCTTTGAATTATCTCTCATGAGAGCCCAGGCTGACACAAATCTATTGATCTCACTTGAGAAAGCCCCAGTTGACTTTGAATATCTACAACTCTGAAAGTGAGGGCTAGATTTCCACAATGCGCTTTGTGAGAGGCTGCTTTCAGATTTCCCTCCAGAACGGCCTGAATCTTGTGTTAAATCGATGTGCCTCTCAGCCCATGATTTCCTTGACCCTGTGAAATCTATTTAACAGTTGAAACACCTTGATCAAGCCCTCAGTCTTCCAGACTGAATGGAATATCAACATACTTTTTGCAACATCTCTTTTAATTTAACCATCAAAGTCCCATTACCATTCTGGTGCTTTCCAGGCTACTGCTCCCTCAAAGCCTTGAGGGTTTTAGACATTTTTCTTTCCTCCTTCTAACTCTTTCATGGGATGTGGGTGTGATCAGTAAGATCATGAGTTATTGTCCTGCTCAGCTATTTCCAATGCATCCACATTGCTGGGAGTCAGCAGTCACAGGTAGGTCAGTACTTTCTTAACGGGCACAAGTGAACCAGATGGGCATATAGCTATTTTGAGAGGGACTAACTCTATAACGAGAGCAGTGCACTGGAGATGGAGTAGGATGAGGCCATTCAGCCCTCCAAGGCTGTTCCACCTTCAATTAGGTCTTGGCTGATCTCTTTGTGCTCTTTACCCTCAGCGTCAGCAAATCACCACAGCCCTTACCAGGGTGTAGAGAGAGAGAAAGAGAGAGAGAGAGAGAACGGTTGGTGGTTTAACCTGAGGGACATCATGACTCAGGCAGGGGGAAGAGGGTTTCTTCATGATAAGCTCAGCTGGCGTGGGGATTGAACCCACACTATTGGCATCACTCTGCTTCGCAACCCAACCACCCACCCAACTCCCGGTCTTAACCCTACTATTCTCTCTCTCTCTCTCGTCAGACAAACAAATAAAACTCCTTCAATCAATCAAAGAAAGAGATTTAGTTTGGGCGTTCCATTGTCATCTGTATTTAGCAGCTTTAATTTAAGTCAATATCCGATCACGAGAGAAATACTGAACAGTTACCTCCCTGCGCTCCTGTTTGATCTTGTTAAAACAGTTTCTCTACCACTGTCTCTGTTTCTGGGTTCTCCTCACTCTCACTGTTCCCTTTAATCTCTCACTGTCACTCCTACCGCTCTCTCTGTTTCTGGGTTCTCCTCACTCTCACTATTCCCTTTAATCTCTCACTGTCACTCCTACCGCTCTCTCTGTTTCTGGGTTCTCCTCACTCTCACTGCTCCCTTTAATCTCTCACTGTCACTCCTGAGCCCCTGACAGGTCTGTCACTGCTCTGTCTCCTCTCTGTCCTGCTCAGTTAGGTGTTGGTGGCTGTATCCAGGTCCTTCTCTCTCTCCCACGAGATTAGCGCTGGTGACTGATCCTCCTCTTGCTCCTTTAGTTGCTCGTCACTCTGTCTTTTAATATTTCTTAGCATACATGGTGCAAATTCCTGTCCGGTTCCTCTGGGTACCATTTTCTAGTCACATTCTGCCCCTCAAAACAACTTCTGTTTTTATTTCCCATTTAATTTTTGCTATGTCAACAGTGAACATACAGTAAATAAAAACCAAAAGAACTGCGGATGCTGTAAATCAGGAACAAAAACAAAGTTGCTGGAAAAGTTCAGCGGGTCTGGCAGCATCTGTGGAGAGAAATCAGAGTTAATGTTTCGGGCCTGGTGACCCTTCCTCAGAACCTGTGGTGAACATGTAGTGGCAGGTTCAAGCCGCTAGAGGACTCTGAAGTCCCTCCCAGTTCTCTATTGCTATCTGGTGTCTTACTGAACCATTATATTTTATCGAATGACCACAAATGATTCTGTGGATCTCAACATAGCAGAGGGGTTGGTTCACACAGTTAGCTTGACAGCTGGTTTGCAACTCCATCTGAAAAACATTCAGTGTTTTGGCCAGGACTGGTTTTCTGTGACAGAGAATTCCATAGACTCCCCACTCTATGGGTGAAAGTATTTTTCCATATCTCAGTCCTAAATGGCCCATTCTGTATCCTTACACTGTGACCCCCTAGTTTTGGACTCTCCGATCATCGGGAACACTTTTCCTATCTAAGCTTCAACCGCACCCCTGGGGCAAACTCACACCTCTCTTCGAGCAGTCTACAGTTGTCTGGAAGAATGGTAGTTTGCACAAACATCACCAAGAGAGGGAGCAGCACACGATAAATATATATTTTGTAACATATACCAACTCCATAGGATTAAAAGTGACTTGCTGAGACTCCATTCTAATCAGCTTCCAACACTAACAAAATCAGGACATGTGAAGGTGAAGGAACTGGGAAAACGTAGATCAGAAATGCTGCCAGTCCATCAGTGTTCTTGATAAACCCTGATATTTATGGCTAAACTGCAACAATAAAGTAAATATTCCTGCAGTGAGCACATTCTTAACGCCACACAGAGCAGGTTCCAGTGCTGACTCTATGTCCCTGTGTGTGAATTTCCTGACCAGGAAATAAACTTTCCCGTATATTCCAGGGATCATTTGCTTGCAGCAACGACAGCACCTATGGGACTGAATGTTGAAAAACATCGCAATGTTCTTCAGTGAGGTGTGAGGGAGAAGCAGGAAAACGAGTAGCTTTTAGTCTGTAATCGAGGAGGGCTTGAGATGTACAGGGTACCTCTGGGTCAAAATGCTCCAGGTTTGAGGGCTTTTTTTTTGCCAAGGAAGAATCATTCACAAGACGGCCAAACAGGTTGATGTGTAAGTCCCTCTGATACCTGATGACCAGGGGTAAGGATGGGAAAGGCTCCTGCAGAAGGTCACAGCAGTACATTGCCCTGCAGTATGGACCAACCCTACGGAAGTCTAACCCTCAGAAATGGAGACAAAAAAACTGAGTCTGATGTTAGTGTTCTCCTGCGCCCAGGGTTTGTCCGCACCTTCCAATGTTTAAAAATTTTTTTTTTCCTTCACTTTTCGATTTCTTTTTCTGTGTTGTTTTTGTTTCTACTTCCCTTCTGGGGAGAGCTGGGCCGTGACAGCACCGCCATCGATGAGAAAGGCAGGAGGCCGGAGGAAGGCGGATTCATTGGGATTCGGAACACGGCAGCAGCTGGTGGGCCCCGAGCTGGACCCTGGTGGCAGAGTCAAGGAGATGGCGCGGCAGAGGGGCGAGCACAGGACCCGGTATGGGCTGCTGCATCAGCAGAGGCAATGTCAGTGAGGTAGGCCCATCAGCGAAAGGTGGCACCTTACACACGGTGATTTTGACTGTTGGGTCTGTTGGCAGTGAAGCGGTGGCGGAGGGGTCTTTAAGGTATATCTTTTTTATTATTCTTAAACAATTCAAAATGGCACTGGATCATGGTGAAGATCTTCACTATAATTTACTATATTTTTCACTGCGAAATATAAGTGACAATGAAATTATTCATTTATTCATTCAAAAAGCCTGTTGGTGACAGGTAGAATTGGAGCCCATATTCACACATTTCCATATTTATTTAGAGTTACACATTGCATGCATGCCCAACCTACCCCAATATTTTTCATTCGTTTATAAGGGTTCATGCAAATCCCCGGTTGATACCCATCACTTACACACAATTAAATCTAATGAACAGGTAAGCCTAGCTCAGTCCAATAGGTGATCTATTTTGGCTCACAGTGCAGAGCTGAGCAAGGGCTGTATTGTCAGAGGTACCCTCCCTTTGAGATGTTAAACCCAGGCACTGACAAGCCCTTTCATGTTGGTGTATAAGGTCCCGTGGCCTTAGTTCAAAGAATAGCAGGTAAGCTCTCCTCAGGGACCTGGCCCTTCCTAATCACTCAATCTCCTACTTTTTGGCAGTTCCTTGGAGTGAAGAGCAATGGTTGCCATGGAGTCCCAGTGTAAAGAGAGGGAGGAAGAGGCTGTGAGAGACAGGCGTAAAGTCAGTGAGAGGTCTAAGAGGTGGGAAAAGGAAAGTAAAATGAAAACAGGAGAAATAACACAAAAAAGTTTCAAAATCCACATCGACAGTCACTCATGAATCACTCTCTTGTTCATTCTGTGGTCAATGAGGTGCCACCCGCTTCGAAACCAGCTCCACCTCAGTGAAATGAGGCCCGCTATCGAGGGTGGTCCAGCACAATCTCTTCCCAAATGACAGGATCAAAGCCAATCTTTCACTTGGTAGCTTTCAGGGTAATGTTGCCTCAGCCTGCACCGTCGTCATTGACCAGTCGGGAGCTTGGCGTAGAGAGGGCACATTTGGAATGTGAGCGTTTGGCCGTCTGATACACACATCTGTCCGGTGCATTTAGTGTGCAGGAATGGTCACCACTTTGCCCAGGACTATCGAGAGAGCAGAAGACATCGACAGCCTTCATGAGCTGACCTCCAGCTGTCAAACCGGGCAGATGGTGTGTCAGTATCCCTCAATAAACATCACGAGACTAAAACATGGATTAACTGATCCTTAACGCATTGCTGCATGTGGGATCTTGCTGTGCACTAATTGGCTGCAGCATTTCATGCATTACCACAGTGAATACATTTCGACAAGGCACTTTGTTGGATGTGAGCTACTATGCAAGGTTGTGAAAGGTACAATCTCAATGTTAGTTAGTCAATGACCTCAAAGAATAAAGGAAAACCCAAGATTTATTGTCTTTCCTCATAGTCTTCTCTCCCATTTAGAGTATGGTGTGAAGCATTAGAAGGATTTGCAGGCTGAATAACATCATCTGAACTGCACATGGAGAACCTCTTTCTGCAGCCAGCAAGCCCTGGAGAGGCACTTGAATCTGAGGTCCTTGTAGCTCAGAAGCTGGAGTGCTACTGACTGAGCCACAAGATCTCCCCATCAGAATTGGTAGCTGTTTTCCTCCTCAGTACTTGCTGCCTACTTACACTGCCATGTTAACCAGAACAGGTTTGAGGGAGCTGAGAGGCCTCACTTGTTCCAATGTTGGTATGCATGAAGAATGGACAGTCAGATGAGTTGCCAGAAATACCCATGGGGCTCTATTCACTTCATAAAGTAGTGTCTGTGGAGTGGGGCAGTGGGTGGTTCAGAGTTTAGGGAATGGAGGGAGACGAATGAACAAGAATCAAATTTCCTCCTTTTTTTTAAATTGCACTTTTCATCTTCATGTGGCAAAAACAAAGACCATTCAACCCGTTGTGTTTATACCTGTTGGCTCCACCACCCTGTTCTTTCTTAACACCAACAAGCTGAGGAGATGGGTTACTGGCAGGGTGGGAGTTACTGGTTCACCAGAAAACACTGACTGAATCATCCCTGACCTACTACTGCCTGCTCTCAACACCATGCTGTTTGAGCTGGAACAGCTGGGAATATAGTGCAGAACCACTTGTAACTTTGATCTGCTTCTGTTAACACAGATAACTGTACCAGTGCACAATCTCAAGCACCAGACACACACACAGCCTCAAATAAGTCTGACACAGATTCAAACTGCCAGCAATTTTTTTTTCTTTTAAATCAAAAAGCATTCTCCCTTGCATCCTAAAGCAAATCAAGACTTCTGAAGAGCATCCCATCCAATGACTAATCCACCTAACATACGCATCCCTGGACACTGTGAGCAATTCAGCATGGCCAATCCAACTAAACTGCACCTCTTTGGACTGTGGGAAGAAACCAGAACACACAGAGTAAACCCAGGCGGACACGGGGAGAATGTGCAAGCTCCACACAGATGATTGTCCAAGGCTGGAATCGCACCTGAGTCCCTGGCGCTGTGAGATAGCAGTGCTAACCACTGAGCCACCGTGCCAGTGTATAGATCAACTTTGTACAGACTTTCATCCTGACCACTTCAGAATTGTCTTCCTCCCAACTCCTTCCCTGCTCAAATAACCCATCCTAGACTCCTTTAGAAAATCCATCAGGTTTAGTGGTCGGGTCCCATAATTGGCCTCAGAGACTCCTGCCTAAGGATTGCGGTGGGAATAAACCCTTTCCAATGGTCACCAGGTAAATTCCACAGGTAATCGTGCAAACAACCAAGCTTAAAGCAACAGTGGGACAATCACGTTCTGCTTTTGTGGGGTCAGAGCCGGTTCCTTCTTGGGCTTTAGTAAATGCTCCCAAGAGGAGCTGGTGATAAATCTATTCATGTGGTTACAATGCCAGATTCCAGTGACAGCAGCAAAGCAGCGCAACTAGCGGAAAGGAAGAGTCAGAAGCAGCAGGAGGAGAGGCGAACAAAACAAAATAATTGCGTTTCCGATAAATTAACAGCGAACTCAAAACAGCTTCAGAGCGAAAAAAAAACCCAGCGAACTGACCATCTGCACAGCTCATTATACTGTGGTATTTTATCAGCCGGGATCGATAATCTTTTGAGTGCTGGTCTGATAACACTTATCTTGCAGCCCATGCATCTTAAGCTGCTAAGCTTCAGAGACGATTTTTTATAGAGGGTAATGGATATGCGGAGAGGAGACAGCATCCAGCTAACACGCACTCTGGAGACCGACACAAAGCAATCTAACGTTGACGGGTTGAAATGATGTCTGCGTTGTACCTGGGACCTCAACCCTAAGATTTATTATTGCCATTGCACAGAATTTAGAAAGCGCTGTTATTTATAGTGCAAGGATTTTCACGGCCCTTCAGTTTTCTCTCCTCGTTTCTTGAGAGTAGTTCTATAGGCACGGGACCCATTCATGTTGTTAGTGAGTGGGTCCTGTCAGTAAGTGTGCAAGCAGGCACACTGTATTGTAGTTACACACTACACTTCTATAATTACACGTGCAAAAGCAAAGAGGCACATACAGACGCACACTCATATACACAAACATAATGCACTATCACTTGCACACTAACATACAAAAACACACGCACTCACACCATTTGTGACAATGTCAGTCACTGGGAAGCAATCGGGAGTAAGATTCCTGGCTAGTTCCTCCCCTATTCTATCAGTCTTACAAAAGCTCCAATTGAGATCCATTAACTCTACTCAGGACCAGGCGTTAAAACTGGGCTTGCCTGGTCCTGAGTAGTACACCAGGCAATGTATTCACCCATTATTCTATATGAGCAATCTCACTGCAATGGAACAAAGATTCACTGGAGAGCATCATGCAGGAACACATGAAGTAGGAAGAAGAGTAGACCATTCTGCCTATCAAGGCTGCTCCAATAAAATTATGGCTGACCTTCAGCATCAACTTGAACTTCATGCCCACTCCCCACTATCCCTCAGTTACCTGAGAGACCAAACACCTGCCTATCCCAGAGTCATAGAGTCATAGAGGTCTATACACAGAAAAAATTCTTCCAGCCCATCCCGTCCATACTGGTCAAAAATAGCCACGTTACATTTCAACATTGGAACTTCCATAACCCTCTCAGCCAGAGAATTCCAAAGATTCTCAAAGATTGAGTGAAATGATTTCTCCTCGTCTCACTCCAAAATGATAGGCTCCTTATCCACAGATTCCCCAACCAGCAGAATGAGTTTTGATGAGTTCACCTCTCACTCTTCAAAACTCCAGAGAATATCAATTTAAATTGCTGAGCTTCTCTTTTCAGGGGAAGCTGTTTATTGCAGGTTCCAATCTTGCGAACACACATATTGTGGAATTCCGTTATGATGATGATCAATACACCACAAATTCTTTTCTAGCACAAAGGCCTCACAACATCCAAAAGGGATAAATCTTTATTTTGTAAGTTAAAAATAGGAGACATTTAAATGTTTCTCATTAATGCACTCCGGTTGTAACGCAGTTTTACTTTCTGGATCTTAGCAACCAAAGTGGACTTCCATTGTATATAGTTTCTTAAATACAGAGACCAAAACTGGACACTGTGCACCAGATATGGTCTCACCAATGCAATGTACAATTGGAGCAAGACTTTTTTTATCTTGTGATAAAGACCGACATGCCACTTCTCTTCCTAATTACTTGGTGACCCTACATTAACCCGTCTTCCTGGCTCCTCGTGTAATTTCAGGGAGAGGACAAATTCAAAAAAGTAAGATGCTTTAATAGAAGTGAGGTTAATGTGTTCTCTCTCCATCCAATGAAATGCAATTTCCATTCTTTTCCAACTTAATTTCCAAAGCAGCTGCCCGAAGGTCTGGCTGCAGGAGTGGAAACAGCTGGGAGTAGCCTCGAGTGTGAACTGATCCTCTATGATTTGTCAATCTAATGAAGCCCTCTTTTTGGCTGTATGTAGTGGTTGAAGCTGATCAACCCTTTTAATAGCAGTTAGCAGCTGCTCCATTGTGTGTCAGCTGTGACTCAAAGAGTAACACTGTTGTCAGTGGGTTGTGAGTTCAAACCTTATTCCAGAGACTTAGGGAAATAATTAATAGTGACATGCCCAGTGTAGTACTGATGCGTGCTGTTTGAGACCCATAGGTCAGTTGGGCACATGAGGTTTCATAAGTTGATTGTAAATCAGGGTTTTCATAAAGTCATATAGCATGGAAACAGGTCCTTTAGTCCAATTCGTCCATGCTGACCAGATATCCTAAACTTACCCAGTCCCATTTGCCTGTGTTTGGCCCATATCCCTCCAAACCTTTTCTATTCATGTACCTGTCCAAATGGCTTTTAAATGTTGTAATTGTACCCACCTCTACCACTTCCTCTGGCAGCTTATTCCAAATGCACACCATCCTCTGTGTGAAAAAGTTACCTTCCCAGGCCCCTTTTAAATCTTTACCCTCTTGCCTTAGAATCAAGAATCCCTACAGTGTGGAAAAGGCCATTCAGACCGATATGTCCACACAGACTCACCAAAGAACAACCCACCCGGACTCACCCACCCCACCCCCCCACCCTATCCCTGCAGTTTCCATGGCTAATCCACCTAACCTACACATCCCTGGGCACTATGGGCAATTTAACATGGCCAATCCACCTAACCTGCACATCTTTGGACTGTGGGAGGAAACCGGCGCACCCAGAGGAAACCCAGGCAGACACAGAATGTGCAAGCTCCACACAGACAGTCACCCGAGGTTGGATTCGAACCTGAGTCCCTGACACTGTGATGCTTTAAGAAATTTGGAAAGTTCATTCTGTTATGGCTGGAAAGAGGAGAATCTCCAGATTAGGCCTTTAAGCTGGTATTCAGTTCAGAACATTTCTGAAAACTATCTTTTGATGGCCACTTGACATTAAAATTTGGTGGAGTTCTGAGGAGCGGATATATTCGAAGCTGGGAGAGATGTTCTTGTGAAACTTATTATTCTGTGAAGAGTGCTAGGTATAGTAAAAGCAAGGTCATCATAGCCCTACTGGACCATAGGGCTGCCCTTGCACGAGAGAGAGAGAGAGTGATGGATGGTGATTTAACCTGAGAGTCACCACACCTCAGGTGAGGGGAGAGGTTGGGAAGGAGAGTCCTTCACAGGAACCTCAGCTGGTACAGAGATCGAGCCTATGCTAATTAAATCAACTCTGCACTGGAAACTGGCCACCTGAGCAGACCTTCTCAAGACTAATCAGGAATTGGTAATATTTACTAGTCTAGTCAGCAATGTCCACATCCCTTCAATCAATGTAAAAAAAATGGGTACGTGTGGCAAGGAGGATTTGATCATGTTAAAAGTTAAAGTGGAGGCTTTGTTTCCCTGCAGTTCAGTATGTTAGACATATGCTAATTATTGTTTAGTTAATGTTGCTATGAGTTTGTTTGTTACAGGAGAAGTCTTAACCGAAATCTTGTCACGAAATTCCTTTAAGTCAGTCAATGGGAAAGCATATATATATGTAACAGTTATCTGCCAGCAATCATAACACAATAAACATTGAGTTGGAATCAAAAGATCTCTGGCATCATTATAAGGAAAGGCATGGGGCTTCCCTAGTGTCCGAGGCAATAGATGTTCTTCGACTAAAATCATGAGAGCAAGTTGGCTACTCCTTCCAAACTCAACTTTAAAAATCTCCACTTTCCAAATTAATCTTTTTCTTTAACATCACCGCCGTTGCACAACATGATGTGACTCCATCAGCTAAATAAATCCCCTAGGTTGGAGGCAGACATACAAGAATTCCCCGAGCTGGGCCAGAACAACTGAAATGCAAATTACAGTCTCCAGTATCGGCTATCCTTTGGTTCAAGGACGTCATCTACTATGTGACATGTACTTCTGCCGTGGGTCATCATGTGACTGAACGAACCTATTACCACCCAGCACCTCGGGCCGGAAATCCCTCGAGGTAATAAGCCTGAGTCCGGATCAGAGTTCGCTTCCTGGTGTTTCGCTCTGCTGCTACTCTGCCCTATCATTAAGGAGTTTGGACTCAAAAAGTTACAATGATTGCACTTCAAATGTAGTTCATTTTCTGTAAATCATTTTAAGATGATACAAGGTTATGGAAAGGGCTAAATAAATGTGACCTTTGTTTTTCTATACCTTTAACAAGATGCTTGCTGCTCCAGTGGTGGCTTTAATGTGGTGCTTTGAAGTCCCCTTCTTCCACTACCCAACCACAAAACTCGAGCCATGAACTAGGCTAAGCCTGGAGTACAGTATTGAGGAAGAGCTTTCTTGTCCATACGTACTTTCCTTTGGGTGAGACATTAAACTGAAGGCCCATCTGTATGTTTAAAGGGGCATGAAAGATGCCTCAGCAACATTCAGCCACGCTTTATGTATTTGATACTGTTGCTTTGTTCTAGTTCACTGGAATATACTGCAACTCATCAGGGAGTAAGGAACAGAAGAAAAGATTGATGGATAAAATAGGTAGGAAAAAGCTTGTGTGGAGCATAAACACCAGCATGGACCCCTGAGGCTGAATGGCCTGTTACAGTTCTGTAACTGTCCTTCTCATTAAAAACCCATCACAATGTGAAGCATTTAAAACAATTTTATTGGCATGATAAAGCGTCACATCAATAGTTGTCAATGTTTCTTCTCACATCTTGGAAGTTTCCCAATTTTCCCAAATTCTGTGGAAGGGTCACCAGACCCGAAACGTTAACTTTGTTTTTCCTTCACAGACGCTGCCAGACCTGCTGAGCTTTTCCAGCAACTTTGTTTTTGTTTTTTTTCCCCAATATTGAGCCTGCGGTAGAGTTAGGGCAAGGGTTAGGGTTAGGATTAAGGTTAGGGTTAGGGTTAGGATTAGGATTAAGATTAGGGTTAGAGTTAGGGTTATGGTTAGGATCAATGACAGTTCTTGTGCAAAAAGCATCGCCTGATTACATCTGAGAGAAACTTGTGAAGAACTCCACCTCTTCAGGGAGTGTCAGCTCTCTCACTCGGGACCTTCACTCACAACCACACAACTCAGATCAGCAACTCAAATGGAAGATGTGAATGGGACCCTCTTGGAGTTATATTCTGTCTCACAGCTAGTATGCAGTACACTTCTAAGAGGCATCCTAAAAAATATCATCACCATTCATAGCATGTGACCTGAGGATTATAAAGTCTCAGCCACCATCTTAACTTGGGCCACTTGAAGCACGACATGGAGATGGAAATGTGCAACTATTTGTAACTGAATAGCTTAGTACTAGCCCACACACTGAAGTTGCTCACTGTAATATACATATATACCAGGAGCTGTAATAAACAAGTGTCGAATCATCCAGTTACTCACATAGAATGCTATGGGGGCTAACATAATGCATCATCAGGTCCGAATAAACAGTCTGCTGAAGGCAAAAGCCCACCATATGGTAGGAGATCTCTTGTATGGACCTCCCCCAATAACCCCACATCTCAGGTCAATAACGTGAATGAAGAACTGCAAATGATAGCACTTTGGAGTGGAACAGGTGTGTGGAGGCAATTTGAATTTAGTCAGAAAGTTCTGTAATGTACTTTTAGAAATCCTATGAATAAAATATGCTTTGGGGAAAGCAATAAATTGCACTGGCCATTATTTCTATTTCAACAGGGGTACCATTCAAAAATCAGGAAAAAGGAAAGTAGATTACAGATTTTGAACAGTGTCTTTCTGACCTCGAGAAGTGCTTGACTACCAATGACCTCGGTTAGAAGTGCCAAACAAATTCCACTTCTAGTAAAATCTGTTGTAAAGAGATTGTCAAAGCCAGACCAAAGCAGACACCATTTGGCAGCTCTTTCGTTGCTTTTAGACAAAATAACAACACCCTACACATGGAAATAGTTAGCGATGGAAAAAAAATGCTGCAATTTATCCGCTGCTGCACCAACTGCCACTTTAAAGTAAGGAAGTCTTCTCTCTGTCAAAACAGTACGTAGGCAGGGTCCTCCCTACTCTTAATGAATTTCAGTTGTTCTGGCGCAGCTCGGGGAATTCTTGTATGTCTGCCTCCAACCTATGGGATTTATTTAGCCGATGGGGTCACCTCATGTTGTGCAACAGCTGTGATGTAAAAGAAAAAGACTGATTTGGAAAGTGGAGCTTTGTAAAGTTGAGTTTGGAGAGAGCAGACTGCTCTGCTTTTTTGGTTTGATAGGGAGGGTCCTCAAAAAGAAATTACAAACTTCTTCTCCTTTCAAAAACAAACTTTTGGAAGCTGTTGGAAGGACGTAGAGATGATGTTTCCCTGGTTTAGATTTTTACTGTGTAGCCTGGATTTGTTTAGCACAGCAGCAGCGGTAGCTCGCTATGATACGGGACATATGATGCCAATTGAAAGCAACACGCTGACCAGAGAGCTCAATGTCCCTGAGCTAGATGAGTATGATTACACTGAGCTTGAATACTATGACGATGATGAAGACAACTACGGCTTCATAGAAGACACGTTTGTAAACAAAAGGCCATTCACAGCTCCCCAGAGCTCGGAGTCCATCCGTAAGAAATTCCGGGGTAAATCTCGGATCCAGCGCCTGTCCTTGATCAACACCGATTTTGCATTTAACTTCTACCGGGCCTTGCTAAGGTCCCAGTCAGCTTCCAAGAATGTGGTTTTCTCTCCTTTCGGGCTCTCCAGCCTGATGGCAATGGTCATGGTAGGAACGGCCAACAAGACGCAGGAACAGATCTCTCAGGCTCTGGGTTTTGACCATTTTGTCAACTCCAAGCCAGACGTTGTAGGCAATGAGCTGCTGCATTATATCTTCCACAAGCTCATCCACAGGCTGTTCAAGCACGACTTTGGATACACGCTCAAAGATTTCTCAGGCATCTTCATCAAGGAAGGGCTGAAGATCCGGAAACCTTTCATGGAGTGGTTGAAGCATTACTACGGGGCGCACACACAGTCTGTGGACTTCTCGGCCCCGCAGGCTCTCACCAAACTCAATCAGCTTATTTCAAAGGCCACCAAGGGGAAGCTTCAAGACCTGGTGGAAGATATTGAGCCTCAGACTGCGATGCTTATTTACCAAGCATTACACTTCAAAGGTCAGTGTTTCAGGATACGTGGTTTTTTATAACCACTGATTAAGTATAGATAGATATTGAGCCAGAATTGGCTGTCAAAACAACGTTGCGATTAATATTGTCGCCCTTGTATATGTGTAAATAAGACAGCAACTTCTGATCACATACGATGCACCGTAGAAAGTGTGTCTCCAATGGTTTATATCTGTGTTACACTACACTGCTATTAGCTTGGCGTCTCGCTGTTTGTCTCTGAAACGTATTGAATGGGAATTCAGTGCTGTATTGTGTGGTAGACATGAATTAAATCTGCTCCAGAAAGTCAAGTCCTGTCCATTCCAGGGTAAGTACTTTTTAACAATGTGACAAGTGTTAATTGCTGTCCAATGACCTCCCTGGCACTGCAAATGATCTATTACATTCACAGAGTCGTATTCTTTAGGTTTTAATTATTGGGTATTTTAAACATGTCAACCACTTAAAATTTCTATTCTGTCTTTTTGTCCCCCTATGTCTTATAATCCAATCTTTCTTTCTCTATCTATTTTTATTCCTGTATCTGATTTGACATTGAATTCATCCACTTTAATTTACACTTTCCTCTAGTCCTTGCACTATTAATTTACAATCCTTCAATCGTGATTAAAGTGGTTTCATTACTTCGGCGAATTCTCCAGTTTATCTCATTGTAATGTTATCAGCTCTGACTTTCAGGGACTTGCAATATTAAAAGAAAAACTTAAATGTACATGGGCAACACTAACAAACAACAGAGACTGTAGTATGCCTGGCCACTGCACACTACAGCCCAGTGTTAAAAGGGTAGTCACATTTGCCTGCATCAAGTTGCCAGATGTGTAGAATGTAGAATGTAACATTTCCCAAACAGTATCATGGTTTAATAGTGTGTCAACTTGGATAAACAGCAGTACAAGGGATTCTGTCTTGTTAAAATTATTTCATGGGATGTAAAGGTAAAGTTGCCAGATTCCTACGTATTCATTCGAGAGAGACAACTGGTGGAGGTTTAACCTGAGGGTCACCACCTCCCAGGTGAGGGAAGAGAATCCTTCACAGTAGCCTCAGTCTAGGGGGGGAATTGAACCCGTGCAATTAGTATCACTCTGCACTGCAAAACAGCCATCCAAGCTAAACCACTGTCACTCACCTGCTAACCCACCATGGATATAGGTATCAATGGTAGAGACACATTTGTTGCCCATCTGTCCTTAGCTTTGAACTGAGTGGCTTGCTGAGCTATTTTGGGGCAATTAAGAGTCAATGGCATCACTGTGAATCTTTTCATCACATGTAGGCCAGACCGGGTAAGGATGGCAGATTTCTTTCTCTGGAGGGCATTAGTGAACCAGGTGGGTTTTTACAACAAGAAGTTCTGAGGAAGGGTCACCGGACCTGAAACATTACCACTGATTTTGCTTCACAGATGCTGCCAGACCTGCTGAGCTTTACCAGCCACTTCTGTTTTTGTTTGGGTTTCTATAACACTTGATGCTCCCCAGCAGTGATACTAGCTTTATGCTCCAGAATTATTCACTGAATTTAAATTCCACCCATCACCGTAGTGGGATTTGAACCCAGGTCCCACAGTGCATGAGTCTGGATTTATTAGATAACTTGTCTAGCCTCATTACCATCAGCAAACCCTCTAAGGTGCCTGGCCACTCTGCTGCTCCAAGGATCCACACATGATGATCCGATTCCATTCCCAGCATTGACCTCTGATTTGGGAAGACACTCCTGGACACAGATCTTGGAGGTTTGTGCAGGAGGAAACTAAATTAGTGGGAACATCGATTACCACCAGGCCATTTAAGCAAGTTGCCCATGTCGTCAGTTGCAAGCAGAAACATTTAATCACAGGGAAAGGGAAAGGGTGTGGACAGAATCCACACTGGGCATAGTTTCAGGCTATTTAGCAGCTGTGCTGTTGGGAAAGTACGGATGGGAAGAGCAGAAATACCTAAACAGGAGGGATCATAATATATAGCACTTCTCTCAATGCTTCCCAAACTGGGGGCCAGGACCCCAAGTGGGTTTCATATTTAAAAATTTTGGGTTTGCAATCTTCAAGGCAGGAATGATACTGAGGAGCTCTGACTGCGTTCCTGCTGTAACTCCCACACTCTCAATGGGCTAAGCCCCAACTCTCACAGGTCCTTCCTTCACCGAAACTTCCCCTCCCTCCCTGCACTCTCCCTCCCTCCCAGCCTTGACTCTTTCCCTCCTCTGTCCCTGCTGTCTCCTTCCTCTCTTTCCTCCCCCACTTCTCTCTGCTCTGTTAGCTATCACTGACTGGCTGTGTTTTTGAATTTTCAAGCCTCAATAAGGAGGTTGCAGTGGGAAAGGGTTTGGGTGGCAGCTCCATCGCATCACTCTTATCCTCGTTAACTCTGCTTTCCCTCCACGTATGCTTCCAGACCTGCTAAGTTTCTCTGGCAATTTCTGTTTCTTCTCGTATAAATGCAAAACAGCCTCTCCTTTCAAGGTGCTGCATAAGTGTCAGTTGTTTGTTACCGTGATATCGATCAGGGAATGCAGAGACACTGTCTCTCCCAGCCTGTCCGGGATGTTCAGTATCCATTTTAAATGGCACTGGTTTCTAAGCTTCAGTTTCACTAGGCCTCCCTCACCAGAGGAGCTGGCTTAACTGAAAGAACCAGCACAGCTTCTGACATCTGACCTTTGAGTTTGAGTTGTGTTTGAGAACATGGGCTTCCACCCTATTGCCACTTCAGATGCAGTTCCATGTTGTCCAGGGAGCTCAGTAAATGGAAAGGTCTTAAATTAAAAAATACAAAAGCACAGATGGGGGAAGGGAGATATACAGAGAAGCTTGGAAAGTTTGCATCATATATTACTACTGGACAGGGTCCACACTTCACTGATATGTATATTTACTTACTGTCTCACAGACTAGAGGTTGGAGATAAAGTGAAACTTTGAAATACGTTCCTGTTCACTTTCAAATTCACCCATTCAACTTGGCCGTGGCTTCCTTGGCAACTTAGTCTCTGAGTTGGAGTCATTGATGGGTAAAACCCCACTGCAGGACTTAAAAACAAACTCTAGGCTGGTGCTCTGAGTGCTGTACTCAGGGAGTGCTGCCTTGATAAAGCACAGAGATTAACCTGAGTTCCTTCCTGCTGTATCCCATAGCGCTGCAGTGAAAAGGGTAAGGGAGTCAGCCAGCCTGACTTAGTATTTACCCCTTGACTAAAAGCAGTATATCTGGTCTTTATCAATTCGCTGCCTGTGGGATCTAGCTGTGCACAAGTTACCCACTGTGTTTCCTGCATCACAACAGTTGGAAACACTGCAAAAGTGTTTTATTAGCCATAAAGTATTTTTGAATGTTGACGTTGTTAAAGGCGCTACATAAATAAAATAAATAAAACCCCTGTAAATCAGAAACAAAAACAGAAGTTGCTGGAAAAGCTGGAAAAGGACCCGAAACATTAACTCTGATTTCTCTTCACAAATGCTGCCAGACATGCTGAGCTTTTCCAATTGGAAAAGGACCCGAAACGTTAACTCTGATTTCTTTTCACAAATGTTGCCAGACCTGCTGAGCTTTTCCAATTGGAAAAGCTGGAAAAGGACCCGAAACATTAACTCTGATTTCTCGTCACAAATGCTGCCAGACCTGCTGAGCTTTTCCAATTGGAAAAGCTG
>NC_063357.1:7347222-7379019 GCF_021869965.1 Rhincodon typus | reverse complement strand
TCACAAATGCTGCCAGACCTGCTGAGCTTTTCCAATTGGAAAAGCTGGAAAAGGACCCGAAATGTTAACTCTGATTTCTTTTCGCAAATGTTGCCAGACCTGCTGAGCTTTTCCAGCGACTTCTGTTTTTGAACATAAATACTAGTCTCGCAGGTTAGGTGGATAGGCCGTGCTAAATTGCCCATAGTATCCAAGGATGTGCAAGCTCGGTGGATTAGCCACAGGGAATACAGGATTACAGGGATGGGGTAGGGAGTTTGGATCTGGGTGGGATGCTCTTTGGAGGGTTGGTGTGGACTCGATGGGCTGAATGGTCTGCTTCCACGCTGTCGGGATTCTATGATTCTTTCTAAAACAAAAGCTCCCTCTTCAGAGAGCATGGTTCAGTAGGTATCAGTAGCTGCAGTAACACAGTGTGTTTTCTGCAGGCCTTCATTGGTAACCTATGACTTACCTATTTAAGTCTTAGCTTACCTATGACTCTGTCAGTTCAAATCCGGTTTTGTAAATAACTATGCTCACCTGAACGTTTGCTGTACTGTGCTTTCCCACCTGGTACCATATATGTTCCAGAAAGAGAGGGAATGTGAATCCTTATTTAACTCTTTTTTCCCCAGTACAACAGCATGAATTCGAGTCCCCCAGTCTGAATGGCTAACTCAGTATAAACCAGGGATCAAATTTCAACCCCTTACATTGCAGGATGCTTCAGATGATGACTTGAAGCAGGAATATCATTTTTATTTCCTTCTCGATATTAAGGTCGGCAATAGTTTTGTCTGCACATGCAAGCATTAGCATCAAGGACTGTAGCGTTCCACCTCCGAACAAACACACTGGGGAGAAAAGGTATTTCTAATGCGACTAAAGCCCAGTCACAGAGGAGATATTTTGACAGATCAGATTGTTCAACCTCCCATGTAGAGGGCTGGGGGTTGCTTGAATTCTGCCACCTTGTAGTTGTGCTGTGTGAATATTAGCTGCCACAAGTAAAACACATTTGTATGCAGTTCCGTAGCTTGTTTTAACAGAAGCTTCAGCCTCTGGAAGAATAGCAGGATTGCCTGGGATCACCTTAAGCATTAATAAGCTCACAGAGTAATTTCTAAGCATGAATGTTTTAAAGCAAGAGCAGATTTAAAATCAGCAAAGTAGGGGGTCAGGAAACAGCTTGCAGAGTGCACTCAGTGAGCGATGAATTTGGTTGAAAGCTTGGTTGGCAAATTCCTTTAAAACGTGTGTCCCAGTACAATAGCCCCTGCTTTAATTGGATATAAACTAGCAATATGTTCAATTTGCCCTTTACTCCAAAAAAAACCTTTTCAGAACATCTATGCACCACCAGACCCTCTTAGATTCATGGAATGTTACAGCACAGAACAAGGCTATTAGGCCCATCTATCTGTGCTAGCTCTTTGAAAGACCTGTCTAATTAGCCTCCTTCTCCCATAACGCAGCAGATTTTATCTTTTGAAATATGCATCTAATTCCCTTTGCTAATTACTAATGAATCTGCTTCCAGTGCCCTTTCAAACAGTGCATTCCAAAGCATTAACAAGTCATTGCGTAAAAGAAGTTCATCCTCTGATTCTTTTTGCCAGTTATCTTTAAATCTGTGTCCTCTGGTTACAAACTCTCTCCCCACCAGAAATATTTCTCTTTATTTGCTCCAATTTGAAAAACTCTATTGAATCTTCTGGTCCTGGAACAGTTGCAGCTTCTCTCATCTCTCCACGTAATTAGAGCTCCTCATCCCTCTTATAATTCTGGTGAGTCTTCTCTCCGTCCTCTCTCCTAGACTACTTCAATATTTGTTAGCAACTTTCAAAACAAAACCCCACCCATGCTGCCCATTATGTAAACATTTACAGAAACGATTTTCTGCACATTGATCATGCCGATTTGCAGTGTAACAAATGGTTGTACGCCCAAAACCGCAGAACATTTCTGGAACAACTTCTTGTTAAAGTGAGTATATTTTTAGCCTCCATTAATGATTCAGTGGGCAGACCAAGAAAAATGCAAGACCACAGGAGGCCCCAAAGCATTTCTAGCCTATGATGTAGTTTTTGAAGTGTCGCTACTGTGGTAATGGTGGAAACACAACATGCTATTTGTACACAGCAAGATCCCATAAACAGAAAATGTAACTATGACCTGATAATTTTGTTTTTTATTATGAAGAATGCAGTGGGCTCTATTATGTGCACCTCAGAGAGCAAACAATCCTTGCTAAAAAAATCTTAAATTCAGATTTCTTAAAATTTATGAAGGGATACTTGTAGTTGCATTAAATAATGTTCTAAAAGTAGATAAGGCATCATAAAGAGATCGGTAAATCCTTCATGCGAGCAGAAAATTCTTCTCTCATTAGGGTATATATTTAAAGTGGGAGGAGAAAGATTTAAAGATTTAAAAGGGAACTGAGGGGCAATTATTTTACACAGAGAGTTGTTCATGTGTGGAATGAACTTCCAGAGGAAGTGGTAGATGCATGTACAACTACAATGTTTAAAAGACATTTAGATAAGTATATAAATCAGAAATGTTTGGAGCGATATGGGCCAAGCACAGGCAGGTGGGTCTAGTTAAGTTTGAGATTATGTTCGGCGTGGTTGAGTTGGACCGAACGGCCTGTTTCCATGCTGTACAACGCTGTGACTCAGTCTTCCAAATTCTCCCCCAGAAAGAGTACTGGTGGTTGGATCATCACATGTAATTATTCTGAGTTAGACCCCTGACTAATAAGGGAGTCAAAGGTCACATGGAGGGGGAGGGGGCAGGTGGCAACAGGAAAGTGGAGATAAGGCCATAATCGGATTAGCCACCATCTTAATGAATGCAGAGCAGCCTTGAGGAGCCCAATGGCCTGTTTCTTATCAGGATGACAGCATCTCCAACAGTGCTGCATTCCCTTGGTACTGCATTGGAGTAGTAGTCTAGATAAGAACATAAGAACGTAAGAAATAGGAGTAGGAGTAGACCATCCTGGTCCATCGAGCCTGCTCCAGCAATCAGTAGGATCATGGCTGATCCTTTCATGGACTCAGCTTCACTTACTCACCCGCTCACCATAACCTTTAATTCCCTTAGCTGTTCAAAAACCTATCTATCTTTGCTTTTAAAAACATTCAATAAGGTAGCCCTAACTGCTTCACTGGGAAGGGAATTCCACAGAGTCACAACCCTTTGGGTGAAGAAGTTCCTCCTCAACTCAGTCCAAAACCTGTTCCCCCCTTATTTTGAGGCTATGCCTTCTCTTCTAGTTTCACCTGCCAGTGGAAACAGCCTCTCTGCTTCTTTTTTATCTATTCACTTCATGATTTTATATCTTTCTATAAGATTGTGTGCCCCTCCCCCCTCATTTAATCCCAGTCTCCTCAATCTTGCCTCACAAGCCAACCCTCTCAACTCCGGAATCCACCTGCTGAACCCCCACTGCAGCCCTTCCAGCGCCCAATGTTTATGACCGAGCCTCTAGCGAAATTTGAACGATGGTCACTATCTCAGACACACTGTCCCAGTAAATGCATGAGTCTGGCTTCAAGTCCCATCTGCTCCAGAGGCATGTAATAACATCTCAGAACAGGTGGATTCGAAAATATCTACAAAAGTACCCGAGGCTCAGCAAAGACTGGATCTGCAGACATTGTAGGAACCATTGGCTTGTAGGGCAGAAATCATGGACCACAGAATGAGACCATTTGGCCCATCATATCTATGTCTGATCAGTGGTAAAGACACCAATTAGTTACATTCTTCTGTTCAAGTCAATTTTCCAGACTTGGCAAGCACCAACTATAGATCATTTAAATCAGCACGTTCAGAAATGTTATTAGACGCCTCTAGAGCAGGTGAGACTTGAATCCCAGCCTCCTGGCTCAGAGATAGAGACACGACCACTTCACCACAAGAACACCCTCTCTTGTTTCTGATCTTTGTCCAGAGCCCTTCTTTAAACTTCTAAGCAAAATCACCAAGGGGATTGTTTTAAATAGTCAGGAAAGATTCTGAAAATGCAAATGTTCTGGAGTGGGTTTTGTATCACAAAGTGTTTTGACAATGCTAGTGGCCTCCTGTTGTTTGGTTTGAAAAATGCATGCACTGGGAGACGTCTCTACTATTATTTGGATCATTGCAGTAACTAATGCAATCATTTTCCACAGTGTTATCATCCTTGTCACTGTCATCAATCTTAGCTCACAGTGTATTGGTACAAGACTTTGTTATTACTCTGCAAATCCATTCTGTTTGCAGGCTCGTGGGAGCATAAATTTATTAAAAGCAAGACTGCCATGCTCCAGTTCCACACTGGCAAAGCAGCAGTGGTGAAGGTGCCAATGATGTATGTCAGAGCAACTATGATGGCCACCACAGATCATACCCATGAGTGTGACGTTATCAGCCTCCCGTACAGTGCGAACGCCAGCATGCTGCTTGTAATCCCTTATAAAACATTCGGCCTGAGGCACATTGAGAGAGAACTCAGCTGGGAAATGGTTGACAACTGGATCAAGGAGATGACCAACAGGTAGAGTGGCAGCATTAACAATTGCATTTGAACTGTGCTCTTTCTTAACTCATAGGATTATAGATTCCCTACAGTGTGGAAGCAGGCCATTTAGCCCATTGAGTCTGCACCAACCCTCCAAAGACCAGCCCACCCAGACCCCACCGCCTCACTCTATCCCTGTAATCCTCCATCTCCCAAGGCTAACGCACCTAATGTAGACATCCCTGGACACCATGGGCAATTTAGCAAGGCCAATCCACCTAGCCTGCGCATCTTTGGACTGTGGGAGGAAATCAGAGCACCCGGAGGAAACCCACGCAGACACAGGGAGAATGTGCAAACTCCACACAGACAGTCGGTCGAGGGTGGAATTGAACCCGGGTCCCTGGCGAAATGATCCCATCAATTGACTCTTACCCGAAATGATCTAGTTAAAGACTGAGAAGATCAGATATTTGTTCATCTGTGTGTTTCTGCACATTTGTATTTCTCAGGTGACCGCAGAAACCACTGCTGACTCTCTCCGGTCAAAATAGCAGTAAAATCCACCCTGGTAACACCCCATTCCTAACCTTTAAAAGGCAGTTTGAACTATTTTGCTGTCCAATCTTCACACACATTATCCTTACAACCTCTCAATGATACTGGAATGTTGGTGCTCTGTTTATAATGAGTTTGCCTTACTGAGAGACAGAAGGACAAGGACAATAGAGGGATGGGGAAAATAGGTTATTAAATGGCTTTGATAATCAAGTTAAAGTACTTGTTTGGGATGTTATGAAAGTGACCTGATGACAGGCCAAGAGTAAAGGAGAACAGTGACTTTAATCAGGAACATTTTGTAACCAATTTTAGTCACTTATCTGAAAATGCACTCCTTTGTCATTAGTGTTTTTCATTCCTCATACGTCTTGTCTCTTCTGCCAATATGAATATTCCTCTTCAGTTATCACATTGTATCTATCTCTTCAGGGAACTCAGTTGATGCCCCACCGAACCAAATCAATCATTGTGTTTAGTTGAAATGCAGGCATTTGGCATTATTGAAAGATATGAGAGGGGAAATAGAGAGCAGCTATTTTACCTGGTGGAGGAACCCAGATCATAGAGAGAGAACCTCAAAGTCAGATCTAGCAGAACCTTAAAATCCTCACTCAGGGGTGATACCAGGAAGCATTTCTCCACACAAAGTGTAATGGAAAAGCTTGAACCATGGCACCCCTGCCAAAAAACTGCTGAGGCCAGTCTTAATTTCAAAATTAGAATCATGCAGTCACTACAGTGCAGAAAGAGGCCATTCAGCCCATCAGCTATGTACCAATCCACCAAAAGCATTCCACCCATACCCACAAACCCACATTTCCCATGGCTAATCTACCTACACTGCACAGCCCTGGACACTATGGGCAATCTAGCATGGCCAAATACCTAACCTGCACATCTTTGGACTGTGGGAGGAAACTGGAGCACCCGAAGGAAACCCGTGCAGACACAGAGAGAACGTGCAAACAGACAGTCACCCAAGGTTTGGAATTGAACCTCGGCACTTCGAGGCAGCAGTGCTAACCACAGAGCTACCGTGTTGCCAATCATTTGGTTTTTTGTTTGGCAAGGGATCTATTTATTAAGCATGATGGATAGCTGAAACGAAGATTCAGAGACAATCTAACCGAATGGCAGAGCAAACCTGAGGGAGTATATAGTCTGCTCCTGTTCCTTTGCTCCTGGATTTCACTGTTATTGCTTAGTCCAACCAAATGCCCTTGGATGTGGGAGAGAAATCCTATCCTTTTCAATATTGAAGGACTGCACAAGGAGTTCACACACGTATGGATCTGGGCTAAATCCAGGAGTGATTTCTGCTTGGACAATCCTGTCTTTTGATAGTCTGTCTGCACTCAATTACACAAGAGCACAAGATGTGGATCTTAGGCTCAATCTTTTTTAGATGGTGAGTTATGAGGTGCAGAATTTACTTCTAAAGTTAGTGGCTGGGGCAGAAGTAAAACTGGCTCACATCACAAGTTTGGATCTGGCACTGAAAGGGAAAGGCGTTGAAGGGACACAGGAACAGGGCGAATAGAATCATTTGCAGCTAGCCAGGATAAATGGACTGATTGGGACAAAAGGTCTGTTTCCATAATGTCATGATGATGAATTCCTACAAGGCACCACCTCCAGGAGAGGATGTGAAAAAAGTGACACAGAGTTAAAGAATTCCACATTAGCTGACTGCTCATATGCAAGGTAATTTGCAGCTGGTCCCTGCGGGGGGATCAATAAAAAATTTATAATTTTAGCATTTAAAATTTAGTGTAGTCAATTGAAATTTAAAACCCAATTAACATTTACAGCCTACTTTAAAATAGTACATATAGGACTCAACCTAATAGGATAACATCAAGACGATATCTGATTAAACATTTTTTATAAAAAACGGATGAGCGATAGAGAGATAATTCATCTTATGTTTACAGGCAATTTTACTCTTTACTTCATTTCCCTGAACTATTAAAAAAAACACTTTGGTTATTAAAATCAGCCTTGTGATTGGCTGGCCAAGTCATTCCAAGGTCTCCCCTCCTCCAAGACAGCAACTGATGTGAAGTACAAAGAAAGAACTACGTTTATATAGTGCCTGTCTCGATCTGGGGATGCCTAAAATGCTTCACAACTGATCAGATTGGGCTTCACCATCTACCATAGATGCAGTGATGGGGTTTTAACCACAACAAAATAATTATTCCTGACAATGTGATACTTACGTTAGCTCCTGTGACACAAGTATTAGATATGAGTAACGTGGTATTGAAAGACTCAGCAGACATCTAATACAGCTGCTGGCATTCACACATATTACAATGTATAGATAGGCAATATCATTATCATTTCAGTGGCTGGGCTAATGCAAAGCAATTTGGTATTTGCATGTCATGTTCCAAGTGACCTCAGTAAGTTGGAGACTGAGACTTTAACACCGTCAGGTCACATGACATGAGATAGTGACAATAACATGAGCATGGCTGTTAAAGGTACATTATAGACCGGCTGTGAGATCAAACACAGCAACTACCAATAAACCATAGTCACTGTTGTTATGTAGGAAAATAGGGGGTTTCACCAAAAGCAAGTTAAATGATAGGATGATTTAATTTTGTGGGATGTATGTTGACCTCTGAAGAACTCCTCAAAGACCAGACCTTGGTTGAATGTCTCATTTAAATGTTGGCGCTTTAACTGATGTACAACACTTCTTCAATACTGCACTGAGAAATTAGTCTAGATTATGTGCTCTGGTCCTGGTCTGGGACTTGACCTTTCCGATTCAGTGGCTGGGGTACAATTACCAAACCAATCTGACACTTAATCCCGCGAGGCCTCTGACACCCATCTCAAGTAGCTATTCATTACCTGTGGTATAAGGTCGTGAATTAGTTGTAGTGTAATTAAACCTTGCACCTTCCGCCCATGCAAGGTTAGTGCCTGATCATGCAATGAAGATGAGTGGGAGTCACAGATTTAATCCTTAGGAACCTTTCATGATGTTCTGTCCCTCTTCGAGACAGCTTTCATTGGTTTGCAGAAGTTTGCAACATAAAGAATAGGTGATGGAGGAGTCGTGCCAAGTTGACTATTTTGTGAAGATCTTGTAATCTGTTACCTGAACCAGATAGACCCACAAAGCCCTGGTCACAGCTGATAATTTACCAGCCAGCCTGGCTCACTAATGGATTTGGGAATGACAGAGCGGGTACTGGGAGTTGGAATGTTTCCCATTCCTCTCGAGATACCAATTCATCAGTTGATGGAGTGGCCCAACTTGCCGTTGGGAAACTCACCCTGTCCTTATTTTATAGATTCATAGAGTTAGACAGCACAGAAACAGACCTGTCGGTCCAACTTGTCAATGCCGACCAGATTTCTCAAACTAAACTAGTCCCAATTTCCTGCCTATGGCCCATATCCCCCTAAACCTTTCCTATCCATGTCCCTGTCCAAATGTCTTTTAAATGGTGTAACTGTACCTGCATTTACCACTTTCTCTTTATCTTGAAATATTCCAATAGCATCCTCAGAAACACTTAGGATTCTTTTAACCAAACTCTTAGGACTGAGGTCAGTGATGTGTGTCTTAATTATGAGAAAATGTACACCAGAATCAGTCATTTTACATGCGTTGATTTTGCAGCAGCTTTGTTTGCAGATGCTTCCTCAAGTTAATGGGTTTTCATTTGCATTAGACACGCTGATGATCAAAAAGTAAATTCTCCTTTTCAAGTGCATTCAACAGAAAGAATAATTGTTCCCCAGGGACTCTTGCGGTCCAAGCCTTTAGCCAGGCACAATACAGGTGCTGAGATTGCCCTGGGGAGATGGAGCTTCAGACTTCGCATTTTTTTCTGGTGGAAAGTTGTCCACTTTTCCTTGATCACACAACTGGGATGGACTTTCAACATTCCTGGTCCCATAGCTATGAATCTATACCTAAACCTTCTGTACAGCCCAAGATTCCACTATGTTCAACATTCGCATGGAAAAATCAGTCATTTATTGCTATGATTCACATATTAACCAGGCGCAATACTTTTAGAATGCAGTTCAGTACAGAAAGTGCTAGAGGAATTCAGCAGAGAAACAGAGTTAACCTTTTGAGTCAAATATGACATTTTCTATTTTTATTTCAAATCTCCAGCAGTATTTTGTTTTGCATTTCTTATATAGAGTCAGAGTTGTGCAGCATGGAAACAGACCCTTTGGTCCAACTAGTCCATGCTGCCAGATATCCTAAATTAATCTAGTCCCATTTGCCAGCATTTGGCTCATATCCCTCTAAACCCTCCCTATTCATATACCCATCCAGATGCCTTTTAAATGCTGTAATTGTACCAGCCTCCACTACTTCCTCTGGCAGTTCATTCCATACACACACCACCCTCTATTTGAAAATGTTGCCACTTAGATCCCTTTCCCCTCTTACCTTAAACCTATGCCCCCACCGTGGGAAAAAGACCTTGGCTATTCGCCCTATTCATGCCCCTCATGATTTTATAAACCTCTATAAGGTCACCGCTCAGCCTCTGACATTCCGGGAAAGTAGCCCCATAGCTCCCGAAAGCTCAAACCCTCTAATCCCGACAACATCCTTGTAGATCTTTTCTGCACCCTTTCAGGTTTAACAGCATCTTTCCTACACCAGGGAGACAGTGTTAAGTGACAGATTTAGGTCTAGTCTAGGTACCTTATTGGAATCTGTAGTTACTGCTACAACTGGCACAGACAGCAAATTTTCATAGAAGTTCACTCACCCTATGCTATCTCTACTTGTGTGATCAATAATGTAAGACAGAGATATAACATTAGTATCCCCTTGTGATCTGGACTAGATATGTGTCTATTGTATGTGGATTTTTTTTTCAATCTTTCATAAAGGTGAATCACTTGGTAAGAGATGGCTTTGTACGAGTCATTAAACTGCTTTATTGCCCTTCATGTGAACGCAGAGAGCAACAGTTCTGAACAGATTCATTTACTTCGATCAAAACAGCTTGGGTTTTTTTTGCAAAATAGAACAAACATGCCCCACTTTTCTCACATCACTGGATCATTTCATTTAATTTTCCCTGCTTTTCCTTTGCCTGACTGAATGTGTCAGCATTCCATTGCAAAATCCTCTCATTCCATTTTATCTTCCCCTCCCCACAGAGATTAAAGTAATTTCCAAAACAGCTAATAAGAAGGGCTTTTTTATGGTCTTTTGACTGGTTGTCGCGATGAAAACAACTTTCATGTGCCATATTAATTATCTCTTGGTCAGAATCCATCGGTGAGCCCCCTGGTGGTGGAGAGAAGGAGAGATAATGAAGCAAGTTGGCTGTGGTGAAACACTTGCACCCTTCTTCTGACAAGAGATCTATTTGGGATTTACTCAACCCTGCACCGCTTAAGCATTGCCAGTGGTCAATTGGTGGATCTCAACATGCCCCCTCTCCAATTAGCTGCCCTCCTGGCACCCAGGAAAGGTGGCTAGTTACTGAAATGGGTAGCCAAGGCCACCTGTCTGCTGGTTTGAGGAAGGGGATCATTATTTGCCTCAATAATGGGGCAATCAGAGGCACAAATAGCAGGCAAGGGAGTGGCATCTGAAATCCACCCCTCTGCCCTTGCCTCTGACCCTCCAGAATCCCCTCTCCCCAAGATAACATGGTGTCAATGTCCTTAACTGGTTAGCTAGTGGAGTACTGATAATAAACCTGAAAGCTTGTACGCATTAACTTTACAGAAACATGAGGGAATTGCTAAAGCAATTAGCATATGTATATCGCAGCAGGAAACTGGTTGATCTAAATGGCCTGGCGGTATTACATATCGACTTTAGTGTCTTGTTTCACAAAGTACAAGACAAAGAATTATTTCAATAAAGTGGTGGCCTGAAGACACTTATTGCACTTGGCCTATCTTAAGTGCCTTATGAAAAAAAGCTTAATACCAGCATTTTGCACAAGGGGCCTCTGATTTCACATGGCTATCATTAAAAAGAGATTAAACACTGACCCTATTAGCTGTAGTGTCCGAGCTGTGAGCTGTGGCAACAGTTATGTTGATCACAGTGAATTCAAAACAGCTGGGAATGCTCCATCATGACAAATCTCTGGCTGTTGTACAGTGAATTTCTAATGCTCTTAATTATATGATAGAAACAAAGAAAGGACACAACAAGGAAAAGGCAAATCGGCCAATTGTGGTTATGTTGTTTCATGGAAACGTTTTGAGTTAGTCCCTATTATAATTTTCTAATGTATATTGAAACCCTGGGAAAGTGAACCTTTGTTACCAACCCTTATTGCTGTCAAGAGTAGCTAAGGATCTACCAGAAAGCTTTGTGTCTGGAGTCACATGTAGGCCACACTGAGTAAGGGTAGCACATTTCCTTCCCTAAAGAAACTGGATGAGTTTATCCAACAGTCAGTGGTGGCCTCATTGTCCCCATTACTGAGACTAGCTTTCAACTCATTAAAATTTAATTCTACCAGCTGCCATACATGGGATTTAAATCAATTTCTCTAGAGAAGTAGCCTTATCCTCCATTCCTGTGACTCTACCGTTACATCTCCTACCCTTTACCCATAGCCCTGCAAATGTTCTCTCTTCAAGTATTTCTAATTCCCTCAGAAAGTCATGATGGAATCAACTTCTATCACCCTTTCAGGCAGTGTGGTCTTGCAAGTCACTGCTTCAAAAAAGATCTCCTTGTTTGTCTCTGGTTCTTCTGAAAATTATTTTTCAACTTTTCCTCAGGGCTACTGACTCTTCTGCCTCTGCAAGCAGTTTATCCTTAACAACTATATTAAAAAAAATCTTTATGATTTTGAACATCTCGTTGGAATCTCCCCTCAACCTTCTGTGCCAAGGAGAACAACCGATGATGCTCTAGATTCACAATGTAACTGAAGCCCCCATACTCTAAAATCGTTCTAATAAATCTCCTCTGCACCAATTAACAAGGGCAAAACTTATTGTTCAGAAATGGAGTAGAGGTGTGCTATAGTGATAAACCCAGAAACCCAGGTTTATGATCTAGGGTCATGGGTTCAAATCCTACCATGGTAGATATTGAAGTTGGAGTTCAATTAAAAATCTAGAATTCAAAGATAACATGATGGTGACAGTGTATGTGTTGATTGTTATAAAACTCCCTTTTAGTTCCCTAATGTCCTTTAGGGAAGGAAATTGCTGTCCTTACCTGGTCTGGCCAACATGTGACTCTAGATCCACAACAACATGATTGACTTTTAATTGCTTTCTAGCATTAAGGGATAGTCAATAAATGTTGGCCTAGCCAGAGATGCCCACAGTCCATGAACAAATTTTTAAAAATTTGAATGACTCCCTTGGTCCGCAACAAAAAAGTAGGCCTTCACATTCTTGAACCTATGATTGTCATTTGTGATCATGGAGAAATCCGCTTCTAGGGTGACTGCAGACTCATGCAATGTCCTCAAGGTGTGCAAACAAGACAGTGAATGTGCATTTTCCTATTCTAATATTGGGGCAGCAATCTTCGGCGCTTGATGTTTTATTCTGTAACCAACTAACAGCATATTGCAACTGTTAAACACAGTATAATTTCTGCTCAATAATGAGTCACCAGAGGCTGACAGATTTGTCCAGTGATGAGTTTGCCTACATAGTGGTGACAAGACGTCAAAGTAACTCGTGACGTGAAACACCTTGAGACATTTCTTAAAAATGCAAGCCTTTCCTTTGACTTTATTTATAGCTGATTTCTGCTGCCTGGTTCATGAAATCAACTTACATAAGATCAAAGACTGGATTACTTCCAAACTAGTCTGTGTCAAGAAACTGAAATGCAGGCACCAGCTCATTAAAATTTGATACTGAAAATGGAAATACAAAAAAAAAGGAGCATTAGAAGTCTTAAAATAGTATTTTTGAATATCATGGCTTTTAATTTACCCTGCAGTGTATAAAATTTATACTTACTTCACATGTTTGACTTGCAGTGTAAATTGGCTAACAAAATTCACGGATTCAGACATACTTCTGACATCAAAAGATTGAAACATTAGGCAATAGTTCTAGTTTGGTTGACATATTAACGTTTGTTTTTTGTTTGAAAGTCTGTAAACTTATAGAGCACTTCACTTGACAGGTGCCCCATGTTAGTGAATTCACTGGAGTTCTGGGGCTGTGACATCAACAGGATGCACTACATAACTCACCAAGATTGCTACAGAGACCTCCCTCCCATGTACAAACTGAGGAGGATGAGAGTGGCTGTGATGTGAAAGTTGCATCGTTAGAGAATGAAGGAAGAGACAGGAACCTTAGTGTTGCCTGATCAACAATCTGCAATTCTCCAACCACCATTGTTTGGCACCAATGCCAAAAGGCCACAGCAGTTCAAACAGAAAGGCCACTATCACCTTCCCAGGGCAACAAGGAAGGGACAATACATTTCAGCCTTACCCATGACACCCAAACCCAAAGAACATCTTTTTTAAAAAGATGCTTTTAAAAAATGACATAATTGCAAGGAAAAGTACGAGGTACTGTGCCTGCTACTAATGCCTCTGCCTTCAAACATACAATTCATAGAATCCCTTCAGTGTGGAAGCAGGCCATTCAGCCCATCGAGTACACAACACCCCTCTGAAGAGCATCCCACCCAGATCCATCCCCGTAACCCTGCATTTCCCATGGCTAATCCACCTAGCCTGCACACCCCTGCACACTATGGACAATTCAGCATGGCAAATCCACCTAAACTGCACATCTTTGAACTGTAGGAGGAAACCACAGCACCCAGAGGAAACCCCACACAGACACAGGGACAATGTGCAAACTCCACACAGACAATTGCCCAAGGCTGGAATCAGACCCAGGTCCCTGGTGCTGTGAAGTAGCAATGCCGGCCACAGTGCTAACCCTGGAGATATGAATAGTGGCACCCTTTTTTGTAAGAGTTAGTTTACATTCTGGTGGTTAGCTCTATTGTACACCTATCTCCTGTGCTGTGTTAATGCTCTGTAGTGAAACTGGAGTGTCCTGTCTGGGTCACAAGCCTGGACAAAATTATAAAGACCCTAAGCTGCCCAAAATGCCCATCTTGACCTCCTCAGTTGAATCCAAAAGTGAAACATTATGTTTGGCAACAGCTTGATTGGAAGGGATGTTGGAAATATGACATTTTTGGACATTCATTCAACTTTCGGCTCCACTTCAGATTTTTTTGTGGAGTTTTCTTCTTTAACCTTCTATTTTCCCAAGGTATCCGCAAGATGAATGGACCCATTCACCCACAACAGGAAGAACTTTTCTTGAGTGCTAGGCTGTGTCCACATGTCAGTGGGCCTATGCTGAATGCGTGGTGGCTAAACCTCTTCCAGCTTTCCCTGAAGCTTTTGCCTAAGGGTACAGGAGATGCATTTTCATGTGTCACCATGAGGAAGCATGGGTGAGACAAACATTTTAATACCCATGAACTGATTTTTTTATTCATTCAGGAGATGTGGGTGTAACTGGCTGGGCTAGCATTTATTGCCCACCCCTAATTGCCCAGAAAGCAGTTAAGAGTCAATCACATTGTTGTGGGTCTGGAGTCACATGTAGGCCAGACCAGGTAGGGATGGCAGTTTCCTTCCCTAAAGGACATTAGTGAGCCAGGTGGGTTTTTTTCTCCGACAATCGACAATGGATTCATGGTCATCATTAGATTCTTAATTCCAAATTATTTTGCAGTTGGACTCAAAATGCACCATCTGCTGTGGCAGGATTCAAACCCTGGAACATTAGCTGAGTTCCTAGATTGATAGTCTAGTGATAATACCACTGGGCCATTTCCTCCCCATCTTTGACTCTCTGGGTCATTTCAGAGGACAGTTAAGAGTCAACCACATTGCCGTGGGTCTAGAGTCACATTGAGTAAGAGATGGCAGATTTCTTTCCCTAAAGAACATTAGTGGCCAGTTACATTTTCCACAACAATCGATGATCGTTTCAAGATCACCATCACAGATGCTAGCTTTGTTTCATATTTCATACTTTTTTTGTACGAATTAAATTCAAATTCCACCAGTTACCAAGGTGGGATTTGAACTGTGGTCCCAGACAATTAACCTGGCTTTTCGGACTACTAGCCCAGTGACATTATCACTAAACCACCAACTCCCACAGTGGTTTGCAAATAGACAGGCTGTGCACTGACAGGGAGACACTTATATGTTTGGTTCTCTTTTACATACTGATGCTAGTCAGTTGTGGAGGTTGAAAATGAGAAACAAACCAGTAAATAAAAGTGGACATCACATTATCTATTTTCACCCATATACAAGACAAATTTAAGGCTGAGATGAGGAGAATTTCTTCTCTCAGAGGGCTGAGAGTCTTTGGAACTATTTGTCACAGAGAGCTGTGGGAACTTAGTCTGTGCACTTTTAAGGCTGAGAGAGGCAGATCCTTGTAGGAGCAAGTTACTACAGATGCTGGAATCTGAATTGAAAACAACAAATGCTGGAGGTCACAGCAGGTCAGACAGCATCCATGGAAAGAGAGCAAGCTAATGTTTCCAGTCTGGATGACTCTTCATCAGAGTGTTAGCTTGCTCTCTCTCTGTGGATGCTGTCTGACCCGCTGTGATCTCGAGCATTTGTTGTTTGCAGAGACAGATCCTTGATCAGTAGGGGACCCGAAGATCACAGGAAAAAGGTAGGAAATGGATGTGAGGAATATTGGACCGGTCATGATTCTATTGAAAGGCAGAGCAGGCTCGAGGTGCCGAGTGGCCGACTCCTGTTCCTATTTCTTATGGTTTTATCTCACATTGACCTATGAACATTGTGTAAGATTCACACAATATATATCTGACCCATAGCTTTTTTCCATTTTTTGTTAGATGTTACTGTGTAACCTGCTCACTCTTGGCTAAGACATCAGTTAGTTAACCTTCTTTTAGATCTCTATCAATACCTCTGTCACAGATATATTGATCTTTAAAAAGTGGAAACCGTGTTAATGAGGCAAGCTCCATAAAATTGGACACTTGAAAAGGAGTTGAAGTAAATCAGGAGGTAGTGGGATGTCATGCTTGGGGGATTAATACCTCATACATTATAGAGAAAGACGTTCCCAAGGGACATGAAGAATTTCACAGGTGTGAAACCCAGGAAAGAACTTGTTCAGGATGTTTCAATTCTTGCTATGTACTGTGTTAGCAAATGTCAGACAGTATAACAGCTACAATTGATCTCAGTCCCTAGTTTGAAGAAGTAGCGAAATAACAGTTTGGGTTCCAGCTTTCAATTGCTACTCAGTGACCCTTCTTTGAAGGTGTACATGTCTGGTTTGAGCCAGTTTGCACATGTTTTATATACAGACTGCCTCATTCATTACCTTCTGACATCAATACTGCCCTGAGCAATGGTTCAGAAAGGGTCTGACGCTGACACAGTTTTATTCCCAGTGAGGAGTCAGTGTCTTTGGACTGAGGGAGGAGATAGCGAAGATTGACAACGATGAACAGAGAGCAACAAAAGAACTGAAAAAACTGAGATAATGTAATGCTGATTAAAGGTCCAGCTACAAATTAAAATTTTATGGCATGCCTTTCCCTTTAAGTGAAATATTTTACCTGAACACATATATTGTAATTGAGTGTTGGATGTCTGACTGATTTATGTCTGCTCTTTCACAGGACAAGGGAGGTCTATGTTCCAAAGTTCACTCTACATGGCAACTATGACCTAAGTGAAATGTTTCAAGGCCTGGGCGTGACAGATCTCTTCCACAACAAAGCAAATCTGTCTGGTATTTGTGAACATGGAAATTTGTATGTTAGCTCGGTGAGTAATTCAATTGTGTTTTCACTACCCACTCAAAGAAGATAAACACTGTATATGAATTCCACCAAGTATCACAGAATTATTATGGTGCAGAAGGAGGCCATTTGGCCCATCTGATGGGCCTATCATCTAGTCCTGCTTTATTATCTAGTGCCAATCTCCTGCCTTTTCACCATATCCCTGCACACCAATACCTACTTGAATGTCTCAATTCAATCTGCCTCCGCCATATTTCCTGGCAGTGTATTCCAAACCCTAACTACTCGCTGTGTAAAAGAGTTTTTTTTCTCACATCCCCCTTGCTTCATTTGCACATCACTTTAAACCTATACCCTCTTGTTCCTGTTTCTTTTACAAGCAGAAACAATTTTTTTCTCTACCTACTCTGTCAAGTCCATTCATGGTTTTGAAAGTCTTTGTCAGATCTTCTCTCAACTTTCTTCTTTCCAAGGAGAACACTCCTAACTTCTTCAATCTATAGCTGAAGAAGTAGAAGTAGGATGATGATTGGTCAACTCAGTAGCTAAGTTGTTAAGATATTGGACAAATGGGACAGGCACATGGGTTCAAACTGTTCTGGGGCAACAGGAGACAGTAAATTCAATTAATTCATCAAATCGGAAATAAAAAGTTAGTATCAGAAAAGGTGATTGTTAAGTTAATGGTTTATTGTTAAAAATCCATCTGATCCCTTTTAAGGAAGGTAATCTGGTGTTATATTTGATCTGGCTTATGTGTGACCCCAGACCCAAAATATACAATGTTCATTCTTAATTGCTCTCTGCAAGCCCATTAGTTGGATTAAAACTGCCATGACAGACTGTACTTGCTTAAGAAGGTTCGTTGCCAAATAATCAGGATAGGCAATAAATGTTGGCCTTGCCTGTGATGCCCAGACTCTGTGAATAAGTAAATACCGTCAGGAAAACTACAGAAAGCCACATCTCGTGTATACCATGTGCTGTGGTAGAAAAACGACTGTGATCTAGTTGAATGGTACAGCAGGCTCAAGGGGCCAGTGGCCTACTCCTGTTCCTATTTCTATGTTCCAGTAAAATGCACCAGGTGGCCATATACCCCACCTTTCCCTGCAAGACAAGATTCTGACCTGTGCTGAGATCTGACTACTACACACTACTGTGTCCAAGGAATCAGCCTTCATTTATGGACATTGACAATGTATTGGGACATTACAAAACTGAAAGGAGCTGGGAGATAGTCACTGGTGATTCACAACCAAGTCTCATTCAGTCCTTATCTGCTTCTCAAGTGCATGCAGTTCACCACTGAGATACTGGCAGGAAGGTCAGTAACCAGAAAATGGAGAGCTCAAATAAGTACCAAAACACATCTAGGATACAATGTTGAAAAGGTGCTGGGAGGAGCAGATTCAACAGCATCTTGTACAAAGGAACTGAATCTCTATTAAAAAGGTGGGTGGTCTTCAGGACCATGTGGATAGAGCAGGGTAGTAGGACTAAAACAGAAATTGCTGGAAAAGCTCATCAGGTCTAGTGGCATCTGTGGAGAAAAGGACAGAGTTAACATTTCGGGCCCAGTGATCCTTCCTCAGAGGGATTTCTCTCCACAGATGCTGCCAGATCCGCTGAGCTTTTCTAGCAATATCTGTTTTTGTTTCTGATTTCCAGCATCTGTAGTTCTTTTGGTTTTTGTTACGGTAATAGGATTAATTGGTCACTCTTTTGAAACAAACCAGCATTTGCAAAATGGGCTGAAACTTCCTCCTGTGATGTATCATTCTATGACAACTAAGGTGAATCTTGTTCATTTTACTTCTCCTTAGGCTTTGGGCCCTGTTGCTATCCAAGCTGAGATTGGATAATTCAGAAGATCTAATTTAGAAACATGCTCCTGATAGATATAACTCACCAGTTAGTGGTGTGCACCAACAGAGCTACTCAGTGAGTTATATGAATGCATATCAAATATTTGCTGACTTTACCAATATTCACATCCTTTTACTTTCTTCTTTTCCACAGCTGAAGCAACATGTTACACTGAAGGTGGATGAGGAAGGAAGTGAAGTTGCTGCCGTCTCTCTTTCTGGCTTCATGCCTTTATCTTCACAGGCCAAATTTATGGCCAATCGCCCATTCCTGTTCTTCATCCTCGAGCATCACACTCAATCACTGCTGTTCATGGGGCGAGTAATGAACCCTTTAAACCAATAGAGAGAAGGCAATAGGCATGACCATGGAAATTCCAGCAAATATAAAGGCATACGATGTTAAACGTAGAGGCCAGAGAATTCCCAAACTAACCACCACACAGCTTAATTATTCACTTTACGCTGTCCATTCTTACATTTTAGGACAATTTGCAGGTGTAGGTAGCTCCATTGCTGAAGATTATTAGTTTTCAAATCTAGTTGGAGGTATCTGGCCATTTTTTTTCCAGAAAAATAATGCAGTTGGAAAATCAAAATGAGGCAAGAACAAAACCTGCATCCCAGCAATTTGGGGCAGGACAACGCTGGTGCGTAATTTCACTCCTCTGTGCCCCTCAATGCACTGCATCTATACTTACATTTGGATGTTCCTTCTTCACTTTGCAGAGTAGGATGTTTTATTTGATTTTATACCTCTCCCAGGAGATCAGAAAGTTTCAGTTGGGGGGTTTATTGGGTTGACCCAAAGTATTACAGGACAAGCTGGATGATCCAGAGGACCTTGTAGTCTATAGTAAGCTTTCTGGCCTTAGCTAGGAAGTGGTTAAGAAGCTACAACTGACCTCAGCACTGCTTGGCTCAGGGGAAAGAAATAAATGACAGGGGTCCCTTCTTCTTGTTGCTCTCCTGCATGTATATGAAGGACAGAAGAGGAAAGGATCAAGCTTACCAAGACTAAACAACCTGCTGACATTCACAGATAAAGAATATCCATTCAGATAAAGAATGGGATATGATATTGGCAGTATTGCAACCATACCCTTTCAAGTTAAAGCTCATATTTTTATCAAATAGCTGGGCAAATCTTTAGAACAATTGAGTATGAATTAAACTGGAAAATTATTTTGTTTTAGGCAGAGGATATTATATATTGAAGTATATTCTTTCTATTTTCTTCACTTCTTTGCCCAAAGACAGGTTAGACTCACAGCACAGGTAGGACAATGATGTACGTTCAAAACTCACCCTAACCAGGTCACCAATCTGATCCACACCGGTCATCCAGACCCCCAAAGAATCCACACTGCCATGGCAGCATTCACATTGTAGTCTGCAACTATGAATACTTTCTTGAGTTCACATGATTCTTCCTGCCTTCCATTGGGATGTGACAAAAAGATTTGTGAGTCAATACTCAACCTGTTTGGCTACAGTATGAAAACAACTTCTGTGGCTATCATGTCCTGTACTGGGACTTGAACTCAGAATTTCTGAAGCAGTGACCCATACCACTGCAGTAGATACTCCTTACAAAACAATTGTAATCATTTTCAATTTGTGAACTTTTCATGCCTTATTAGTTGATATCCATTTCAAATAATCCTCAATATGTTTGGCCATCTTTTAAATGGTTATGGCTTTATAGTGGTTAGGGTACTACACTAGCAATTGAGAACTTACGAAGTCAAATGATAAAATTGAATTAAATTCAATAAATCTGCTGATTTGTGGGTGAGCAGCAGGAACGTGATTGTGAAAATTGTCGAAGAGCCAAAACCCCAACTTGTTTACTAATAGCTTTCAGGTAAAGGAATCTGTCACCCTCAGGCAGCGTGGTCTGTACCATCCCATACTCTGTGGTTGACTTGTAATGCCCTCCAACGTGCCATAACTGAGCATGCTAATCAGGGGGTCTTGGGGTAACCACAGAGTTGACTTTGTTTGTCTGCATCACCTACATCCTGATAGTCATCTGGACTTTTCAGATATTTATTGTAGTTTGTAATGAAGACAAATGTGTCTTTCCAGGAGAAACTGCCATTGCCCACACAGGTTGTGCTCTGCAACAGTGATTGTAAAACCTTTCCAGAAAACAACAGACTGAAATCAAGGGCCATTACCTCGTATGGTCCAAAAACATAAAGTTTAAGTTTTAAAATGTATGTATTACAACAGACGTGAATACATTTCAGGTTGATTGGTCAACATTAATATTCACGTAGTTGTCTTCGGTGACCTTGGTCTACTATAATTTTTGGACAACGACCGTATGGTTTGGTTAACTTTTTTGGTCATGTAACTGATTATGGTTGAGGCTGTATCTGCATTGCTTGTTAAACACTTATTTGGAACTTACTTTCGTGTATGTTTTATATAAGTTTTAATAATGATAATAATGTTGATTCAAGGTGTCTGCCTTCCCCGAATTTGTTATGCATAGAAGAGCTGCAAGACTTGGTCTTAAGTTCTGAAGATTCTGCAATAAGAATCAATCACTCTATTTAAATTAAGTCAATTGAGTCAGTTTCATTGTTAGCTAACATTTAATATGATCAATAAATACAATAATGAGAAATTCTAGCCTGTTTATGTACCTTGATATTGTGACTCAGTGGCTAATAATTTGGCAATAAACTTCAAGTTTGAGTAAATATGTTATTCCTGGGTCTATGTGTAGGTAGGACCTTCATGGTGAACTCTTACTTAACAAAGAAGGATGCTTAATTTTGTCTGGGCAGTGTGCAACTATTTATTATCATACCTCAAGCCTTGGCAATCTGGGTCACAAAGCAAAGACGATGCAGTTCTATTTGCAACTACTCTCAACACAGAGTTGTCCAGTTTTAATTGAGTAACTGGAGGTTTAGGAAAAACTGTTCTTAGTGTTGCTGTCCCATTGGTGAATAGTTTCTCATTTAGAACACTGAACTTTGTTGTCATCTGCAACTTGCAATATATGCAAATTACACAAATATTGTTTCAAATTAACTTTTCAGTCCCACAGCTCCACTTTGTGTTGTACAGTCTTTACCCATTTCAATACCACTTTGAAATGCTCTCCATAAACTTCTGCACCTGGTTTTAACTCTCTCTCCCAGCCTTCAAAAACCTTTTGATAATCATGCTCTCTAATCTTGATTTAGCTGACTATCCTTAATTCATTTGCTTCCACTGTTCACTGTCTGATTATTCTTGCTGATGTGAAATACCTGGTGACGTTTTATTGAAGTGCTTTGCAAATGCTTTGCATAAACTGCAGGAGTCAAAAAGCACTCTCCATGTAATTCTGTTCAAGTTCAGATCATTGCTTGTGCTTGTTTTGTGCTTTTTCTTGCTATCAATTTATTGAGTCTTCCATAATGTCAGTGAATTGGGCTAGGTTTTGAAAGAGTTGCATTCAAGGCATCTCAGAGGTGGTGTCAAGATAATCTGCGTGAAGGACCTTCAGAAACATCATGTTTTTTCTCATGCTCCCCCATGTCAGGCTATGCTCCTCGACCCAACCCTAGGTCCCCTTGTGCCAAATTGTTAACTGTCATTATTTCCCTAAGCAGGGAGACCAGACATCCATTATTCGCCTGAAACACCTGAGCCCCAGCTTGATTGGCAGCTCTGACTGTCTGATCTTGGTTATCAATAGTATAACATCTATTTAAGTTAAGGTTTTGGGTTCAGCTATTGAAACTTCAAAGGGTCTGGATGAATCACACATTCACTGGCATATAGTAGAAAGATGGTTCTGTAACAAAATGGAAAGTTATCAATGGGTGGCAGTGTTTGTTAAAGCTTTTTAAGCACATATAGCTCTCACAATAGAGCTCATTGCTTCTAATGAAGTGTACATTGGATGAATGGGCATGAAAGTGCCATAGTCTGACATGGAGGGGGCATGATGAGTGTGTGGTGAGGGTGAGGGCTGAAGGGCTTTTCTTTTTTAATTCCAACTGAGATTAAGTCCCACAGCAATGAGGTGAGCCTTTTAAACAGCCTGACTCTCCATCCAGCTGCTGCTGTGTTTGCCTCCAAGCTCTTTCCCAGGTGAGCTGGTTTGGCAGACTACACCCCACACATTGTGCATCAACACATCCTTGGCATTTTCTCCTGGAGCAGGCTGAAGCCATCCAAAGAATTTTCCTGACTCCTGTTACCTAAGTTATACAGTCATAGAGTCGTGCAGCACGGAAACAGACTCTTTGGTTCAACTAGTCCACGTCGAACATAATCCCAAACTAAACTAGTCCCACCTGCCTGCTCCTGGTCTACATCCCTCCAATCCTGTCCTATCCGTGTACCTATCCAAATGTCTTTTAAATGTCGCACCCACATCCACCACTTCCTCAGGAAGTTCATTCCACACACAGATTCCACCCTTTGTGTCAAAAATTTGCCTCTCGTGTCTTTTTTAAATCTCTCTCCTATCACCTTAAAAATATGCCCCCTTCTCTTGAAATCCCCCATCCTAGGGAAAAGAGATGAAGGGTCTAGGCCCGAAACGTCAGCCTCTCTGCTCCTATGATGCTGCTTGGCCTGCTGTGTTCATCCAGCTCTGCACCTTGTTGTCTCGGATTCTCCAGCATCTGCAGTTCCTACTATCTCTGATACTATTAACTCTATCTGTACCTCTCATTATTTCATAAGCTTCTATCATGTCACCTCTCAACTTCCTACGCTCCAGTGAAAAAGTCCCAGTCTATGCAGCCTTTCTTTATAACTCAAACCTTCCATACCCAGCAATATCCTGTAAATCTCTTCTGCCACACAGTTATGCAAAATTTTTGTTAGTCTCTGGTTACAAACATGGGAACATAGGTGTAGGAGTAGGACCATTCAACCCCTTGAACTTGTTCCATCCTTCAATGAATGGTGAAATAAAATGACATCATGCTTGATCTTCTTCCCTACCTCTGCTCTCCCATACCATCCTCATATCCATTGAATTCCTCAAAACCCAAAATCCAAATTGAGCTCAGCCTAGCCCTCAACTAAAGAACTGCATCCAATTCAGAGCACTGCACCACAATGGAAAGATGCCAAGGCCTTGGAAGAAGGCCATGGAAATTTATTAGAATGGGTACATGGGTTAAGGGGATTCCTTTATCTGGAGAGACCAGAAAAAATGGGATTGTTTGAATTGGAATAGTGCTCATAGAAACATCAAAAATTAGGAAAAGCATTAGACCATTTGACCCCTCAAGCCTGCTCTGCCATTCATAATGAACTTGGCTGATCATTCAACATATTTAGATTGTTTCCACTTTTTCCCATGTCTTTTGATCCCTTTAGACCCAAATGTTATATCCAACTCTTTCTTGAAATCATACAATGTTTTTGGTCTCAACTGCTTTCTGTGACAGCAATTTCCACAGGCTCACCACTCTCTGGGGGAAGACATTTCTCCTCATCTCAGTGTTAACCTACATACTTAGACTGTGATTCCCTGGTTCTGGACTCTCCCTGTCATCTGGAACATCCTTCCTGCAACTACCCTGTTAGAATTTTATAGGTTTCCATGAGATTCCCCCTCATTCTTCTGAACTCCAACTAATATGATCTGAACTGATGCAACCTCTCCTCTTACATCAGTGCTGTCATCCCAAGAATCAGTCTGGTAAACCTTTGCTTCACTCCCTCTATAGCAAGAATATCCTTCCTCAGACAATGAGAACAAAACTACGCACAACTACAATGGCTTGTACAGTTGGAGCAAGACATCCCTGTGCCTGTACATGTGAAAGCCAACATACCATTTGCCTTCTTTACCATCTGCTGCACACCTTTCGTGACTGGTGTACAAGGCCAACCAGGTCTCACTGCTCATTCCCCTTTCATTATTTACAGGCAGTTTTTAAATTATGGATTGTTATTGAATTGAAATTTTACAATCTGCCATGGTAGGATTTGAACCCATGAACCTCCCACACCCCAGCAGTACATTAGCTTGGGATTAATTACTACTAGTCCAGTGATGTTATCATAATGCCACTACCTCCCTTACGAGGAAACAATGTTTTCAGTGGTTTCTATCTCATGAAATAACTAAAAGGATGGTGGATGGATGGTCAATAGTAAAATGCAAAAGGAAGGCAGGTGTCCACAGAAGAAAAGGCAGAAATAGTAGGCATGTGGAACTAATTGGGAACTCCTACAAGGATTGTCACAGCCACAACAGGCTGAATGGCCTGCTTCAGTGTTTTCTGATTCAATAAACTAAAATAATCATAAAACGTATGCTCAGAAGGAAATGAATATTTCTGATCATCACTTTCTGTGACCTGTTAACTGAACCAACAACAAAACTGAAGTTCCTCATTCACTGGTACAAAAGCTGAAGCCAAAATAATTCTACCGAGACTAGATTTTAAAATACAAGGGCTTCACATAGGCAGCAACTCACATTATCCTCTCCATCCCCTAAATAATTCCAGCATTCCAACTGAGTTTGTATTTTGGCAACACAAGAATTAAAGAAAAAAAGGCCAGATTTGAAAAAGTGAGTTTGAGTACATGTCTGCACAAAGAAGCTCAGTGGGTAAATTTAAAATGTAAAACATTCTACGTAGCATTCAAAATTATTTTGCACTGACGTTTCTGCATCTTGAATGAGGGCTACAGTTGGCACTGCCATAAATCAAAAGCATCAGCTTTAATTCATCTTTTAATCCAGAAAAAGCCTCTCACTGAAAACACATGCATTTACGGAGCAAGCACATACATGCTAATAAATAAGAACTACATAACAGATATGGGTGTAAGCATACACGTAACAAAAGAGAAACATCCTATAAATTGGTGAACACAAAAGAAAGAGATCGCTTGTCCTTTGTGATATGGGAGAATAACTGTATTGCAGGCAAGGGATGGGGTGGAGATAAGTCACAAATCATTTGTTGACCTTGGGATTTTGGCAATCAAAACAACCACTTGGAAAATGGCACTGCACAACATCTGCCACTGAGAGTTGAGAGGACCTTTTGTGTCAATGACATCTGGAAACACGGCACAAACTCAAACAGTTTACAGATTCACTTTTAATAAAAACTGTGCGTTCGGTTGAGCAAAGCCAGTATCTAATCGAGACCATATTTGACTGTGGCTTAACAAACAGATGCTACTACTGCAGGAAGGGTCAGAGACACAAAAAAATACACAAATCATTTTGAATAAAGGCATAGAAAGTTGGAGAGTTAACATATTGAGCAGTGAGTGTGTGGAACATATATAAAAGTTCCATTGTGTGTATATGGAGGAGGTAGAGAGAAGTTATTGGGGAGTAGGTAGGGAAAAGGAGGAAATGTCGTATTATCCCAGATGACCACCCTTGGCAGGTTGTGATACTTTAGCTATCTTTACCAGTTGTGGTTCTAGGGAAAGGTTATTTGAGGTTGTTCATTGCTACGAACCTTTCTTTGCCTTAGGCCTATCCAGTGATTAATGGTAGAAGATACACCATCACAGTGTATCTTCAGAAAAGGCACCATTGTTAGATAACAAGATTTATTGCATAGTTTGGTCAGGTGTAGTGACAGGAAGCTGGTACCGATATGTCTGCCCGGTGTGAAAGCTGGACCAAAATTCCTGGTCTCCACCCACAAACTGTGCATGACAGCTAAAGGATGGATGGAGCCAATCTAACATGACCATTAAGTCCTTAAGACCCATTACCTTGGAACCAATCCCGCAGAGCATTAGCCTGGACCTCTGGATAATTAGTTCAGTGACATTACCACTGCACCACCATCTCCCAAGTGATTCGAATATCCAATTCTCTTTAGGAATATGTATTGGAAAGAGCACAATGGCAAATGCCAGGTTTACAGCTATGGCTCAGTCAATGGTCTGATATGGGTCAAAGTTCGCAAATGAGATTGAGAAACTTCTTGTTGTGAAATCTGCAATTATACGGGATTGTCAGGTCGCAGAAGGTAGATCAGAAGCTACAACTCAGTAAAACATACAGGAGGTCGACACTGACAGTAAGAATGAGCAACACAACTCTTTTGAACCCTTGCAAGCCTCTTTTGGTAACCAACTTCAGACAACTGAACAGTCAATGCCAGTGACAGTAATAGTGCTGGTTGAGCAGCAATCTTTCAGGCAAGTGTCTGCGAAAGTTTACTTCACCAGACAAAGAAGCCCAATGGGTGTCTGATGACACGCAGCATGTTTAACAACTCAAGGGAGTTAAGCTGCACTGTGGCGGGCAGACGAATATTGACTGAACCAAGAAGAAGAAGCAGCCTAGTCTAAGCATCCAGCATGCAAGAAAACGACTACTTCTTCCAATTAAAAGACAATTTCCTGATCCAAAGATCCAAGATACTATAAGAGGTCCTCCAGATAAGGAAATGGATCACTGATAACATCTGCAATGGAAAATGCCTGCTACTAAAGATAACCAAGTGAGAAAAGATACTCCAAAAGTGAAATAAAAACCAAAAGAACTGCAGATGCTGTAAATCAGGAACAAAAACAAAGTTGCTGGAAAAGTTCAGCAGGTCTGGCAGCATCTGTGAAGGAAAAAACAGAGTTAACGTTTCGGGTCCGGTGATCCTTCTTCAGAACTGTTCTGAAGAAGGGTCACCGGACCCGAAACGTTAACTGTGTTTTTCCCTTCACAGATGCTGCCAGCCCTGCCGACCTTTTCCAGCAACTTTGTTTTTGGTCCAAAAGAGAAATGTTTGACAGATCAGAACTCAAGCAAATAATTGACCATTCTCCATGGCCAGTGACAGTATGTTTAAAACATCCAGAACTGGCTGCAATTGTGAAGTCAGAGACTTGAGGCAAGCAGAGCAATGATAAATAGATTATAATTACAAACATAATTGTAAATTAGTTAACTATAGAACAGAAAGCTTGGGGAGAGAAATTGGAATAACTTGGGAGAAGGTGATATAGCGGTAATGTCACTGAACTAATAATTCAGAGGTCCAGGCTAATGTTCTGGGGCCACTGGCTCTAATCTCATCACAGCAATTGGCAAAATTTGAATTCAGTTAGAAAATGTGGAATCTAACCAAGCAGAGACAGCACAGCTTCATGAAAGGGAAATCGTGTCTAATTCATTAAGAGTTTTTCAAGGAAAGACTCAACCAGACTGGTTAGAAGGGAATCAGTAAGTGTTTTGCATTTGGATTTTTAGAAGGCATTCAACAAGGTACCTCACAAAAGGCTAAGTCATAAGATAAGAGCCCGTGGTGTTGGAGATAGTATATTGATGGGTAGAGAGAACTGGCTAATGGGTAGGAAATAGCGAATGGGGATAAGGGGTTCTTTTTCAGTCGGTGACCTGTAACCAGTAGGTTTCCACAGAGATCAGTGCTGGGATCACAACTGTTTACAATGTATATTAATGATTTGGAGGAAGGAAGTAACTGTACCGTAGGCAAATCTGTAGATGACAGAAAAGGTGGAAGAGCAAATTGCAAGAAAGATATGAACATTTTAAAGAGAGCTATTGATAGGTTAAATACATGGGTAAAATGTTGGCAAATGGGGTATAATAAAGGAAAATGTGAAGTTGTTCATTTCGGTAAGGACAAACAAAAGAAGAGAATATTATTTAAATGGAGAAAGGCTGCATAAAATTGCAACACAAAGGGACTTGGGGGTCTTGTGCACAAAACACAGAAAGCTAGCACAGAGGGGCAGCAGGTAATCAGGAAATCTAATGGAATGTTGGTTCTTATTTCCAGGGGGTTGGAGTATAAGAGTATAGAACTCTTACTGCAACTGTACAAGGTGCTGATGAGACCACATCTGGAGTACTGTGTATAGCTTTGGTCCCTTATTTAAGGAAAGAGATCATTTCATTAAAGGTGTTCAGAGAAGGTTCACTGGGATGATCTCTGGTATGGAGTTACTGTCTTGTGAACAAAGACTAAAGGGGTCGGGCCTCTATTCACTGGATTTTAGAAGAAGAAGAGGTGATCTCATTAAAACATACAGTATTCCTAAAAGGCTTGACAGAGTGAATGCTGTGAGGATATTTCCCCTCATGGGATCGTGTAAGACCAGAGGGTATAGTCTCAGAATAAAGGGGCACCCAGTTAGAACCATAGAATCATAGAATTTTACAGTACAGAAGGAGGCTATTGGCCAATCGTGTCTGTATCAGCTCCCAACAGAGGTATTCAGCTAGTCCCATGCTCCAACCCTATCTCCATAGCCCTCTAAATTCATCACTTTCAAATATATATCCAGCTCTCTTTTGAAACTGCCTATGGAATCAGCCTCCACCACTCTCCCAGACAGTGCATTCCAAATCCTAATAACTCTCTGAATGAAGAAATTCTTCCTTACCTCACACCTAGCTCTCTTGCTGACAATCCTGAAACTGTAACTCCTAGTTAATGACATACCAATTAGTGGAAACAGAATAACCGCCTTTACCTTGTCAAAATTGGTCATAATTTTGAATACCTCAATAAGGTCACCTCTTAATCTTCTCTGCTCCAAGGAGAATATGTCAAATTTCTCTAATCTTTTCTTCTGTCTAAAATCCCTCACTCCTGTTATCATTCTAGTAAATCACCTTTGAATTGTCTACAAGGTTTAAACATCCTTCCTTAAATAATTTCCCTAGAACTGAACGCAATACTCCAATTTGACCAATTAGTCAAAGTCTCTCTGAAGTCACTCAGCATCATCCTCACAATTCACTGCTCTCCCTAGCTTATTATCATCTGTAAATTTAGAGATTTTTGTCCTCAACACCCATCTCCAAATCGTTTATATAAATCTGAAAAAACAAGGCTCCCAACACCAATCCTTGGGGAACACCACTTTCAACTCACCTTTAATCTAAGAAATGCCAATCTACAACTACTCTCCTTTTCCCTTCTTTTAGTCAACTTCTAATCCACACTGCCAAGGACCCATCAATTCCAAACACTTCCAATTTGCTAACTGCCCTGCCATGCACCGTATCAAATGCTTTCTGAAGATCCAATAGACAACATCCACAACATCACCCTCATCCGTTGCCTGTGTCACATTATCAAAGAGCTCAATTCAATTTGTCTGACATGACCTGCCTTGACAAATCTTTGTCAATTGTCTGGAACTGACTTGTTTTTCTCTAAGTATAGTTTACCTCATCCAGTATTATGGCTTCCATCAGTTTTTCCACCATTGCTGTCAAAAGAACAGGTCTGAAGTTTCTTCAGTTATCCTTTGCTGCTTTCTTAAACAATGGTGTCTCATTTGCAATCCTCCAGTCCCCCAGGACAAATTGCCTAATACGGCATAATGGCTCAGTGGTTAGCACTGCTACCTCATAGCACCAGGAGACCTGAGTTCAATTCCAGCCTTTGGTGACTGTCCATGTTGAGTTTGTACATTCTCCCCATATCTGCGTGGGTTTCTTCCCACAGTCCAAAGATGTGCAAGTTAGGTGGATTGGTTGTGCTAAATTGCCCTTGTTGTCCAGGGATATGCAGGCCAGGTGGATTAGCCATGGGAAAAGCAGGGTTGTAGGGATTGGGTGGGATGCTCTTCAGAGGGTTGGTCTGGACTTGATGGGCCAAGTGGCCTGCTTCCACACTGTGAGGATTCTATAATCCTGTGTTCAGAGATGCCTGGAAAATGCCTGTTAACGACTCCATAATTTGGTCCTTTACCTCTTTCAGCAATCTAGAATGCATCACATCAAGGCTTGGTGATTTCTCAAGCTGGAGTGCTGCAGGCCTTTTTAGCATTTCTTCTTCACCTATCATGATACTGCTCAGCTGCTCAACACTTTCAACTGGGCACTCTCACTGTCTTGTAATTTGGTAAAGACAGAAGCAAAATACTTATGCAGTATCTCTGCTGTACCCTTTGCATAAGTGAGCAGTTTACCCTGCTTGTTCCCATGGTCCTTACTATATACTTTGCTAATCTTTTACTATTAATACAATTGAAGAACATTTTATTATTTGTTTTAGTGTAGCCTGTCATCCTTTTCTCATATAACAAGGTGTAGAGCTGGATGAACACAGCAGGCCAGGCAGCATCAGAGGAGCAGGAAAGCTGACGTTTCACGTCTGGACCCTTCTTCAGAAATCCTTTTCTCATGCTTCTTCTTAGCCTTTCTTATTCCATCCTTAGCCTCTCTCCTGTATTTGAGATACCCTTCCTGATTTCTATTGCTATTAGTATAATTCCAGTATGCATCATATGCCACCCTTTTCTACCTTATTTTCTCATCAATATTCTTAGTCTTTGTGAGTACTTTGGCTTTGGATAGCCTATATTTCTCATGAGAATGTACCTCGCTTGTACCCTATTCATTTCTCTTTTGGAAATCTCCCATTTTTCATCCACTGTTTTATCCACCAAAATGCATTTCCAATCAACCTGCTCTAGTTCTATTTTTATACCCCTAAAATCTGCTCTTTTCTAGTGTGAGATCTGAATCCTTCACTGGCTTTTATCTCTTTCCAATTTAATATTGAAGCTTATCGTATTATGATCACTATTTCCCAAGTGCTTTCCCACTCTGATGTACCCCACTTAGTCTGCCTCATTTTCTAGAACCAAATCCAGCACAGCTACCTCCCTGATAAAAGTGGAAATGTATTGTTCCAGAAAGTTCTCTATACACTGCAGGAATTTCTCCCCTTTCATGTCCTACAATCGAACCTTTTCCCAGTCTACCCTAAGGTAACTGAAATCATCAACTATCACAACCTGACATGTCCTGCAGGTTTCCATAATCATACTACAAATGCTCACTTCTGCTTCCTCCCCACTATGTTGAAGTCTATAATAAATCCCCAACAAGATCAATTTTCCCTTCCTAGTTCTCACCTTCAACCATACAGATTCTAATGCAGGAACTGCATTTTGTTCAAGGGTTATGATGCTGTCTCTGAGCAAGTCTGCTACACTTCTTCCTTTTTTACCTATCCTGTTTCTACCAAATACCTTATTACACAGGATGTTAAGTATCTAAGATAACAAGGTGCAGAGCTGGATGAACACAGCAGGACAAGCAGCATCAGAGGAGCAGGAAGGCTGACGTTTCGGGCCCA
>NC_063357.1:7325227-7346822 GCF_021869965.1 Rhincodon typus | reverse complement strand
CTGCTGTGTTCATCCAGCTCTGCACCTTGTTATCTCAGATTCTCCAGCATCTGCAGTTCCTGCTATCTCTGAAACAATGTTAAGTATCTAGTCCTGTTCGGCTTGAGTCAGAACTCCCCTTTTCTGAAGAAGGGTCCCGACCCAAAATGTCAGCTTTCCTGCTCCTCTGATGCTACCTGGCCTGCTGTGTTCATCCAGCTCCACACTGTGTTATCTCTGACTCCAGCATCGCCAGTTCTTACTATCTCTGGCTTGATTCATGTTCCTTTCAATGCTACTATGTCATATCCCCAAGAGCAATTTCTGCTTCCAGTTTCTCAAAGTTGTTCACTATACTTTGTGTATTTACACACATAAAATTTAACCCTGCCCTTATCTCTTCCTTGACCACTGGGAGGTGACCATCTCTTTGCCCACTGTCAACACTCAAGCCTTCACTCACTTCTTTTTCTCTTTGTTCCCATCCTCTCCCTTCTAGCCCATCTGGTGCTTCCAAAACTAGGCCCTTTAGTCACCATGACCACCACCTCCACCACCCCACTGCCTTCCACTACCCCCAACCCCTGCCCCACAAGTTCAAATCCACCCTCACTGCACCATTTACTCTGTCAGTCAGGAGATAAGCTCCATTTCAGCCCAGATGAAGCCCTTCTGAACAGCTTTCTCCTTTCCCAAAAATGACCCCAATGTCCCAAAAATCTAAACCCTTCCCTTCTACACCATTCCTCAAGTCACATATTTATCTTCCTGATCTGCCTTTGCCTAAAGATCGTGACACAGGTCAGATATCTGAGATTATTCCCCTGAATGTCCTGTGTTTCAACCTGCTCCCTAACTCCTGAAACTGATCCTGCAAGTTATCCAAGCTATCCCTCCTGATTCTCGCATGAACCACAACCACTGGTTGTTCGTCCTCCCTTTCCAGAGTTTAACCAGTCATTCCATTAGGTTCCTAACCCTTGTGCCCAGGAGGCAATAGACCATACGGGACTCTCAATCTCGACAGCAAACTAGACTGTCTATCCTTCGAAACATTGAATCACCCATTACTTCTACCTTTCTAATTTCCTCCCACCCTGTCTCTCTTTCTTTTCCCAGAGAAGCCTCAGGCTACTGTGGCTTTCCCTCAAGTCATCCACCACTGACTCAATCACTCACTAAATAGGTATCTAACATTTCATCAGAGCTAGTACTGAAAGGTCAGCCTTCCTGCTCCTATGATGCTGCTTGGCCTGCTGTGTTCATCCAGCTCTACACCTTGGTATCTAAAATTTCATACTTTTTAGACAGCTGCAAGGAGTCCTGGGTTTCCTGGTCTGTTGTCTCTATTCCTTTCAACGAACGGTCACCCATTCTCCTGTCATCTCTACATTCCTCCTTGCCCGTGCACCATGATGTGGAGTGACTGCCCTCTGGTACAACTGTTTCAGAAACCTCTCTCCTTCCTTTATAGTGTACAGTAAGGAGAGTCACTGCTCCAAATCAGCCATACATTTTTCAAGGACTGCTACCTTCTGGCACTTCATGCAGATGTGACTGTCCTGAATGACTTGTGGATCAAAAACCTCCCACATTTTATATACCACATACCTCACAAGCTTTCCCACTGTCCACTGTTACTGGTCAAGATGATGCACGTTGTTAAGGGTTTGATGTTTCAAATTTTCTAAAAGCCTCTCTCTCTCTCTGTTTTTTGGTTTGAGGAGGAGGAGGGAGGGAAACACTACAGCGATGTGATATTTGGGGCTTCACACTAAGCCCTTCATCAACCCCTTTCTCTGTTCAAGTTAAGACTGAGATGACGAGGAACGTCTTCTCTCAGAAGGTTGTGAGTCTTTGAAACTCCTTGCCAGAGAGAGCTCTGGGGGCAGAGTCCTTGTGCATATTTAAGGCTGAGATAAATAGATTCTTGATCTGTCAGGGAAGGTGATGGCCTAGTGGTATTATTGTCATACTGTTAATCCAAAAGCTCAACTAATGCTCTGAGGATCTGTGTTCGAATCCTGTCATGGCAGATGGTGGAATTTGAATTCAAATATAAAGGAAAAGAATTCTGGAATTAAAAGTCCACTAATGGCCAAGAATCCATTGCTGATTGTCCCATCTGGCTCACTAATGTCCTTTAGGGAGGGAAATCTGCTGTCATGTGACTTCATACTCACAGTGATCAGTCTGGGCAATAAATTGCTTGGCCAACAATGCCCCCAGTAGAGAAAAACTACCATTGATTATTGCAAAAATCCATCTAGTTCACTAATGTCCGTTAGGAAAGGAAACTGCTGTCCTTATCAAGTCTGGCCTCCACATCAATGAGGTTTATTCGTAACTGCTCTGTGAATTGACCTAGAAACACATTCAGCGAAGTCCATAATCCATCAAAGTAACCAAAAGCCAGTCTTTTGGTACACTATTAAGTCAGTCATGATAGCAAAATATTGTTGGCATTCAAGCTGTGTATTCTCTGCTAACGCATTGGGTTTTTGGTCTGGCATCTGCAATACATTACTGCAAACACTAGCACAGTCTGGGTCACTCTTTTGTCCTTGTTGAATTTGATTCAGTCTCTCTTGGTTTGCTGGCTGTAGTTTGTTCTTGGCCCTTTTAAACATTTCCTTTATGCCACCATATTTAAACTTAACACATTCTTTCTTCTTTTTGGGTTCTGCCATGAGTCTCGGAAGTCCAGCAAAAGTCTTCAAGCTTCTGCCTAACAACAGCTTGTTTCTGGACTAGTTGTTCTCTGGTGAGTAATTGAACTCTTTCTACTCCCTTAAGGAAGCTGATATTGGAACATGACTAAGTTGAAAAGTAAGTTTGGCTGATTGCAAACAGTTTACACATTTTCAACTCTCTGAAGTATTATGTCAAAGCATGTCATATGGAATTTCTGTCAGTTATTCCACATACACCAATAGCTGCATCTCTAAAGGCTGTAACTTCTGCACCTTAGCCAAGGTGATTTCTCTATTAGGGCAGTGACCCTAGAACTTGCAATCAAGCTTAAATTTAACAGGATATCAATTCACATAAACAAGTTATATGAAATATGAACTGTTGGGGGCACAAATATCACGATGAATGCCTCAATTATATTTTCTAAAGGAAATTAGTCTACCATATTATGGTTTTTGCATGTGTAACCTCTTCCCTTTCTGCAACTCTGTAACTGTTTGTTACATCTGGACTCAGTTTTTAGTTTTGAAGTAGCGTTAAATTTTAAGAATGATCACCTTCATGAAACACAATCTTGTGTTCTGTACGGTCTTTCTCTGGCCTTAAATCTGCAAGAAAGTATCTTTCCTTTTTTTTCCATTCCTTAATTAATCTTATTCATGTAAAGGTATTTTAAATCCATACCATTTGCCCTTTTGCTTGTAATCTGCTGTTCCTTAAGCTTGTATTCAGCAATGCTGTTTTAAGTTGTTTATAGATTCAGTAGAATGTATATCACAACATTGTTGCAATATTTTCTTTATTCTTTATAACTCTGTATTCCTGTAATAAAAAATGTGCAGTTACAAACAGAAATTCAGAAGCTGCTCTCACTGACTCCCTACTCTGCTCAGCGATGTGCTGATAAAGACCCCACTGACAGCAATTTTTACAAAACAGGTAAAAAGAAGTAAAGTTACTCAGACATGCTGGAATATCACTGTGAACAAAGGAAAAAATATGAGGTTTAATTGGGTTTTACCTCTAAGCTGTAGCTACTGCCAAGTGAACACACTGGGTCTGACCAGAGAACAATTTTACATATTTGTGGAATGCTAAATTCTTATCTAATGATAAAAATTCCATAAACCTTCACCATAAGAGGCAAACATATTTTAAGTGTTTGTACTTCAGCTTTACCTTATTCCCCTGAAATTGTCCTAATCTTTATTTCAATTTTTGTAAAATGTATAGAGTGAAATATGATTAGTGCATTGACTTCCCAGTTTGCTGATTGTGATAATGATTCAACATGATTGGTTGCTTTGCCTACTCGCTGTCGTTCACAATTGCTGAATGTCTGGACATCCCCTAGACTTATCAGAAGTACCAAAGGAATGTCAGGAAAGTGGAAATGCATGCCGTAGTGATCGCTAGATCTTTATAGACAGGTTTCTTTGAAAGCATTGCTAGCCATCATTGCAGGTCATTAATTTTCTACAATTATACAGCTCAATGAAGTTGGTCATATACCATGGTCAACTTTTAATGCAAACTTGTAGGTCTTTGCTCTGCTTCATTACTTTGTGTTTTAATTTGAGATTTTTCCAGTGGAAGAGTTGGGGACATAGGATGGCTAGCTAAGATAATGGCCCAAATCTTCTGGGAAAAGTAACAGTGTGTAAATGATATATAGTGTTATTAATCCTTAGTATAGGTTAAGTAGTCTTCAGGCTGCTGATTGTAGCTTGATGCAAAATGCTAAATAACACTGAGCTGGGTGGTGAAATAAATTAGAACATGTCATTTCATCTCAGTGACTGAAATTTGAATATGGCCATTTTTAGCATATATTAAAAAAGCCTAACTGCTGTTCTGAACCCCAATCCGAAACATCCATCTCCACTCTACAACCAGAGATATATCACAGTGGTGTGGTAGGAGTGGAAATGATTTATGAATCAAACATTAGCTCACCAAATTCATTAAGATTTTCCAAAAAGATTTTAATAAGGTACCTTTTATGACCACGTACCGAAGGGTGAGTTAGCTCCTGTCTTTTTAAACCCATCAGTCGGTTGTGCAACAAATATTTTTAATTCTTTTCTAGCATACAGCTATCTCACACCCCAAATAGAACAACGTACTAATCAGAATTAGGGAGCCAATTAAAAGATTACCTGGAGTGAAAGAAAGAGGAATTTTATTACCTACTAGCCTCAAGAAAAATAATAAAACATAACATCAAACACACACGCAGATATGAAGTTTAAAGAGGGAGGATGTCTGGTATAATGGGAACTTAATATTCTTATACGCTTAACTGCCCTCTGGGCAATTAGGGATGGGCAATAAATGCTGCCTGGCCAGCGACAGCCTCATCCCATGAATGAATAAAGAAAAAAAAGGAAGACAAAGAATATAAAGTTTAATAAGTTCTTAGCATTCTTGAGTTGTCGTGGTTGAACCTGAGAGCATGGTGTTTAGTTGATGTCTTGTACCTTGGCAATAATGAAGTTTATCGAATCCTTGCTTTCTCACTGAATGCATGTTTCTTCAATTTGTTCTATCACTGTCTGGCTTTTGAGATGATGAGCAGGAAACGGAGACGGCATCTTCCTGTTACCAATTCATTTTATTTTCTCTCTCCTGTTGCTCTCCTAAGCAGTTACTGAAATACAGTTCATTTGTGTATTCCTCAATCTTTCCAAGCTGGATACATGCAGGCAACCTTTTCATACGTGTGCGCGGCTTCTCATACAAGTGTAAATTAAAACAGGAAGTGTGAGTTTCTTGACACCGGACTTAGGCGACTGGTTTCTAGGTCTTCAGATAAAATGGTAATTTAAGTTCAGGTGATTTTGTTCATTTCACATTGGTTCCCCAAAACTGCCCCTCTCTGTAATCAGATGTTCAACCATTTTAGGTTTTCCCTTGTTAAGAAACATTCTAGTCCATGAAGGTCTCAGGTATTAAAGTAAGATGATGGAAGTTGAAAGTTGATGGTCCATATTTTACCATTACTGTGACATGCCACAGAATTCTTGTACAAGATAATGGTTCATGGGGTCAGGATGATAAATTAGCAAGGGTGTAGGATTAGTTAAAGATCTGAAGAGAGAGATGGGTCATATATAGATTGACAGGCTGTTATTAGCAGGGTACCACAAATGGCGGGCCTAAGGTCTCAGCTACTTACAATTCATATTCATGACTTAGGTGAAACGTGGTCAGATAACGCATCTAAATTTGTTGACATAGAGCTATGTGGGAAAATAGACTCTGAAGAAGGTACAAAGGGTCTTCAAATAAGAAATTAAGATAGCTTAAGTGAGCAGGTGAGAAGATGACAAATGAAGAAAAACGAGTGGGTGGAAGTGCAGTGAAAAAAGATGTTCACTTTGGTAGGAAGAATAGAAAAACTGAATATTTTAACCTGTATCACATGTCAGTGTTCAGTGAGATTTGGATGACTTGACCAAGAAAAACAAACATGTTTGTACAGTAATTAAAAAGGCAAATGCATGTGAATCTTTCATTCAAGGAGATTGCAGGACAAGAGTAAAGAAGTCTTGTTGCAATTGCCTATGACTTCAGTGAGAATATACTTTGAGAATGTATGCAGTTTCGGTCCCCTGATCCAAGGAAGGATGTTCGTTCCAGGAGGGGTTGTAACAGAGGTAGAATGGATTGATTGCTGGGATATCAGCATTGTACTATAAGGAGAGACTGAGAAGAATGGTAGGTGATATTGAAACATAAGTCTAGACATTGAGAATCTGTTTCCTCTGGCTAAAACATCGTAAGGAGTACAGTCTCAGGTTAAGGAGACGTCTATTTCAGATTGACTTGAGGAATTTCTTCATTCAGATTGTTGTGAATTTTATAATTCTCCAGCCTAGAGAGTTAGGAATGCTCAGGTGTTGAAAATAGGGGAGGTGATAGCCGAGTGATATTATCACAGCACTGTTAATCCAGAGACTCAGGGAATGTTCTTGGGACTGCATTCAAGTGCCACCAAAGCAGATGGCGAAATTTGAATTCCATTTTTAAAAATTGGAAATTAGAGTCTAATGATGACCATAAATCCATTGTTGATTGTTGGGAAAGATCCATCTGGTTCACTAATGCCCTTTAGGTAAGGAAACTGCCATCCTTACTTGGTCTTGTCTACACGTGACTCCAGACCTATAGCAATGTAGTTGACTTTTAGCTGCCCTCTGGGATGGGCAATAAATGTTGGCTGGTGATGTCTTCATCCTATGAATGAATAAATAAAAAATATTCAAAGCCTCGATCAATTGACATGTGGACTCCAAGAAGCACTGGCCGGGAAAGTAGAGGTGAGGTCAAGGATCAGCTTTAATCTTATTAATGGAAGATAAACCTCATTGGCCCAGATACCCTACTCCTGCTTCTTATGAATTTCAACCAGCCACAAATGCTCAGTTGATTTTTCTACTTAGGAAATTTGATGGTTATTTTATGTGAACACAAAGAAATTTATAGAGTCTCTGAAACATCTGGTTCAGATCAAAACTACATCTGCTTTCCTTCCTTCATCTTGTCAGATCACTTTCATCAGAAAGTGATTCATTGAAATCCATCCCAGACATACAGCATTCATCTGGGATCATTTGAAATAAAGCTGAAAAAGAAAGAATATTGGCAAAAACTCAACCTACAGAAAATAATGTACCATGGATATCCCTACTCTTGTGCAGAGAATATGACAAAACTGTATAATGTTAAAGCTTCTTTGCTGTGGTGTGCGAAGAAAAGCCAAGATAACTTAAATAAGAACAGAAAAAGAAGCAAATACTCAATAGGTCTAGTAGCACCTATGGGGAAAGAGATTTAAAATTTTAATTCTGTATCCTATCATCAGAACTGGGAAGAGTTAGGCATGCAAGCAAATTTTAATAGATGCTTCAACAAACATGAGAGGGGAACAGAAAACAGCAAAGGTGAGAAAGTTAAAAAAAAGATCTGAAATTCTGTCAGAGGGAACAGCAGGTTTACTTCTCGGAGAATACTTGTGGAAGAGAACTGGAAGTGTCAGAGTTAGCATTTCAGTCAGTGACCTTTCATCTGGACTGGAATATTTTGAAGTTGCAAACAAGCTTTACACATGGTAAACAGTTCTGCTTGCTGTTTGTACTCTTCTCCTGGCCCCATTTTCTATTGTCAGTCTACAGTTAAATATTATGTCAGTGGTTCAATTCCTGGTTCGTGCTGAGCTAGCTAATCTCAGTTGGCCTCAGCATTCTTTGACTCAGGAACAAGGAGAGGAAATTTGCCAGATTTTCAGGTCCAGTCTGCTTCTGCGCGGAACTGAATGAGCGACTGCAAATGCAACCAAACTCACTGGAGATAGTCCGTGCTGGAAATCAAGCCCACTATTACCAAAATCATTACAAAAGTTAAAGTTTTGAAAAGAGCTATGCAGAATTACCAAACTATCTGATTTTCAGGTATCCAAGTTGATAGAAAGTATAGATTAGGCTTCTGTGCTTAACAAGAAATCTCAATTTATTACAGGTTAATAGGTCTTGGCTAAACTAAATTAAGTAAATTCCACAAATTAAAACTCTCAACCACATTTAAACTCCCTTTACAAACATACACAGATAAACAACATAGGGAGAAAAAACACATGGAGCAGAGGGAAACAGTTCTTTAGTTTTTATTCACAAAATCTGTTGGGTTGGTTCCTGCTGATCCAAAAGTTTATCCTCGACCTTCCTCTTTCTGAATGCTTCCACTGGTTTGCAAGAGGCACTAGGTGGCTGTTACTCTTATGAAAGGTTTCTGACTTATTCCAATTCAAAATCACAACTTATAGCATCTGTTGAAGGAAAGACAAGTTTTTTTTAAACAGGTTAAAGTGGCTTACTGCAGAGAAGAGAGTTTTTGGCTGCTGTATATCTGCTGGTTTCTCTCTGGTCTGACAATGTACTCACTGTTTTGCTCACAGCCCAAGCTGTTCAGCTACCCAAAAAGCAATCACATCGTTGTTGGCAGACAGAGGATCTTTTCCACTGATAATTGGTCCTGAGTCCATGAACTAATCTGCTTCACTTGTAAACAATCCCTTGGTTCCAGTTCATCCGACCACAACTACAGAGTTTTCACAAAAGGTATCAAAATCCTAGCTTTCAAAACATGCAGCCACCCTTGCAAATCCCTGGGTTTCAAAATAGTTCTTTCTCATTTCAGTCCACAGTTCCATAAACCACAAAAATAAAAATACACAACCTCTTCAGAGCATCCTTGAAGTCACATGAGAGCACATCTAGGCTTACACATTAAGGGTAATTCTTTAGGCAGGATACTGGAAGGTGCCTCAGCTGGAGTAATATGTTCTAGGAAAGAGTTAATATATTCAAGAGAAAGGGGAAGAAATTTAACTAGAGATGTATAGAGACAATAAAAAAGTAATTTTAACCTCCTGCTGCTCTTTTGAAAATTTGGTAGAGTTTATTTATTTTTGAAAGACATTAAATATTTTTTCACTTCCCCTTTTATTGAGATCCCTGATGTCATTCATGCTGAGTGAACAGAGAGGCAATCAGGCAGCAAATAAAGATTATTTGTCTTTTCAACATGTACATTTGTCATCTGAGTAAATATTACGGTGTCTCTGTAAATTTGTATAGTGGCTTGTAAGTCTCGAAGCCAGCATTAATTATACAATAAGGTAACTTCTTTTGTACATTTTCTTCCCTTCTCAAGCACTGTGGTATATGTTTCCATGGAAGCTTGTAGCCCTTGCTTGCTGAGCTCAAGTGACCAATTTTGCAAATGTAAGCCTCTATTCTTATTTATGCAGTGTATCTGGCAACTTTGGCTTTGCAAGCTACACGGAAAGCTATTTCTTCTTTTTCTCAAGTTAACCATAAGTTCAAATCATGTAGCCTTCAGACTTGGAAATTGGTACAATGCGTATAGAAATACCATTTGCTAACTATTAAACTGTTTTTTTAATCCGGCTGGTTAGCTTCCATAACCATGATTACTACCATCCAGAAGGACAAAGGCAGCAGATACCTGGAACACCACCACCTACAAGTTCCCCTCCAAAGCACTCATCATCCTGACTTAGAAATATACTGCCATTCCTTCAGTGTCGCTGGATTAAAATCCTGGAACTCCCTCCCTATGGGTGTACCTATGGCACATGGACTGTAGTGTTTCCAGAAGGAAGCTTACCACTACCTTCTGAAGGGCAGCTAGGGATGGGCAATAAATGTTGGGCCTAGCCAATGGCCCTAGATCCCATGAATGAATTAAAAAAATTTCCAAATTGTGGGGGAGGAGAAGTTAGGAAGGCATGGCAAACAAGTGGGAAGTAACATGACTGCAGAAACAAAGGAATTGATGCACACATGATTATCATGGTGTTAGATACCTTCAGGCTGTTGTGTAGCAACTCAAAGCTTGCAGAGGGTAACAAGAAGAAGAAGGGAAAATTAACTCTATTGCAGTAAAATCTTGCATTATATTCAGTGTTTCAAGATGGTACTGTAGCATGGCAACACTTTGCGTTTTGCACACAATAAAGCACTTTTCACTGTATTTTTATATACATGTGACAATAAATCTAAATCTAAAATCGAATCTATACTACTTGCATTCGGTTTTCTTTTCCAGTGTTTATATATAATCCCCACTTAAACATTGTGATTGATTCAGCACTAATAGCAACACATTCCATACCTGGAAAAGGATATGCATCAACCTTTTCTTTATACTTTCCCAGTACTAATCCTGACTTAATAAATGCCACCTTATTATCGATTCGCCAATCAGTAAACATAATCTTTTACAATTTAAATTTTTTTATGCAACCTGTTATAGACATGTTCTAATGCAGTTTTGAGGCAAATAGCACTTAAATGCTGACCTTCTGGCAGGGATACTACCACTGCACCACAAGACCCTACCATCCTAAACTCTTTTGAATGTACCGAATAGTTTAATCACATCCCCCTTCTCCTCTTCTGGTGGCTGAGCAGTTTTAGCAGTCACTGTTTAATATCTGACTTTCCACCAGCAATAATCTTGTCAAAGTGTGTTTTTTAAAGAAAGTGACAGAACTGGTTTTATTATAAGCTGATGCTAACCAATTGGTTTAAAATAAATCAGCACATATTAAAATCAGGTTGATCGAGAAACCCAGACTGAAAGAAAAGGAATTTGAAAGAAATCCTCTTCAAATTAAGCAGTAAAATTACTATGAGAGAAAAAGCATGCTTATTAATGTCATCCTGAACTGAAAGGTTGTGGCTGGCCACAATATGTAATGGTGCCAATCTCTCAATGTAGCTTTTTTGGAATAAATAAATAAAACTTACTGTAGTGATTGGAATGAGGTTAGCCAGGTGCATCTCATTGAGTATGAGTTCCCTGATTGGAGTTGTTAACCTGGGCCAATCAGGGAGCCCTGGCTGACAGATATAAATAGGCATCTCAGGGATTGTCCTCACTCTAGTGACTGGTTTTGAGCTAGCTGGTCAGAGTCCATGTATTGTAAACATGTAAATAAAGGTGACTTGGTGATGGGATACTGGCCTCTTGTGGAGTTATTTCACATGCCAAAAGGCACAATGTAAGAACTGTACCATGACCAATGGCACCAGAATCATTTAATTCTTCTCACTAATTTGGTTCCTGTTTATAACTATAGATGGCAAACCATTTTGTTCCCAAAAATCTAACTTGAGACAACTTTGAAGCAGTGCCCACACTTCGTCATCATTATGATAGTTCCATTCCCACCCATAGAAACTTGGTGTCATTTTAAAGTTCACAGCAAAATTATTGCCAGATTTGTACCGTGACCCAGACCTTTTCAAAAAATGGATTGAGACAAACCCAAACTCATATCACATAGCAAAGATGTTTGCAGCCAGTTAAAAGACATGACTTTTTGAACCCCTGTCCTGGATTTGAAAAGATAACTCTCCAATGTATTAACTCAGCCAGCTCCATTTCCTTCAAGCATTAATATTAAAACACTAACGTGTGACATATGCAGGGTAGGTTCAAGAGTGATGCAGAGAAAATAGGCTTTGCAAAATGTTGTTTGTGTTGGCACAACAATGAAAAAAGAGCATGCCAATCAGTTGAATCACATCTTTTCAATGATTGCAGGTTGCCCACATTGACAGAGGTCAACAAACTTATTTTGGTAATTAAGCATTCATTATTGCAAGCTATAATTTTTCAAAATTGCATACATCAAAAATCATTTTCTGTTTCCTCACTGGTCTGTAAAATAAAATTGCATTTTAAGGTTTTAAAAACACTTCTCCAAAAATGATGTATAAATGTTAATTCATTTTTCTTGTGCTTCACCAGCGCACTGTATCAATAACAGCTCCCTGTAATTAGAAGACTTTGTGAATTTTAACATGAATACAGTTGTTTAATGATGATTGAAGTTTTAAACGATTTCATTAGTATCAGCATTGAATTCCTGTGGTGTTACTATGGGAAGTGAAAAAAATGTCTTTTTCAACATTTGTCTCCTACTTGTTCATTCTTATTCTCTCCGTATTTATCTTCCATATTAGCCACCTTCCTTTTATTCTGTCTCAAGGTATAAATCTGATGCTTTTTCTCATTGTCATATGTTTGTCTATGATTTATACATAGTTTTCTTTTCCAAAGGGAGACTATCTTCAATGCATTATTTATGGAAACTAATTACTGTCACTTACTCTGTGTTTAAAACGCATCATAGCAGTTTTACTAATTAAAGGAACATCTTTAAATACCAACAGAGGGTCAATCAAAGCTAAATCTTTACATTGAAATGAGCATAATGTTGAACTCTTTTTAGGATAGTTTTCAATTCTTTTCAGATTATCACATGGGGAAACACAAGGGAAAGTAGTTATAACCAATTGTTCAATCTGACATAGTGAAGAGGTGGGTGCTGTTCAGAAGGCTTTGCAGCTGTATTGGTGTGGCCTATGTACCTTCAGAAGCTTTTCTTCTTTCTTTCCCTTGACTATGTCTCAGTGTAGTCCCGGGGTCCGGAGCTGGGGTAGAAATCCTCAAAACCGGTGCCCCGCAAGGCTATGTACTCAGCCCCCTGCTATACTCCTTATACACTGATGACTGTGCGGCCAAATCCCACCCCAAATCCATTTATAAGTTTGCCGACGACACCACCTTTGTAGGTCTTAGAGGTTTGATCAGGAAACCTCAGATGTGTTTGCGTCTAGAGGGCTGAGGCATACTGAATCTATCCTGCCCTGGGACAGATGCACCCTCCTCAGCTTGAACTCCCACAAGACTTAAGGTGGAGGTGGAAGCCTGGGCACCTCTCAAATGTCTTGAGAATTGACTCCTGGGTAGGGGAGTGGGGAGGAGGTGTTCTGTCTGTGGTTCCTCCTCTAGCTGAGTGGGTACTGGCATTGCCCAGTCTCCTTGTGAGGAAGGAGCACAGAGAGAGGTCAAAGCCACACATTTACGCCCCCCACCCCATCCCCATCTCTGTGCAGTTGACACTGATCATGAATGGCTAGAGAAATGGAGTTCAGGTCTGTACATATATGCAGCTCTTTGAGACTGCTGGACCTGGATCTCCATGACAGCCACCAACCTGTTCATGGAAGAAGCCAGACACTTCCAAGCCTGAGGCAGGAAGGTCACAACCATGTTTCTTTGTACTGGGATGCCCAATGGCCACTGCAAACCTGCCTGCTGCTCCTGTGTCTGTTTGTGCATTAGGATGACGTCCCATACTGGTGAAACCATGTGTATTTTTCTCTGAGGCTGAGTGATGCCAGGTCTCCGGCAGCCTGGGCCATTTCTTCCTCGACCACCTGTGGAGATGTGGCAGTGAAGTGCTCACCAGTGGGTGCTCCCATAGCTAAAATACCCAGCAAGGTGCTAGTTTCCGAGTGGGTGATGGGTGCAGGGGACAGCATTGCTGGTGCTTCCTCCAAGACATTGTGCTTTTATCCTCTGAGCTAGAGGAGGGGGTGTTTTGTGAGGCCACCCTCTTGAACTGCAGAGACTGTAGACATGTCACCGGTACCTGCAATAGACAAATGAGAGAAAGAATGATATTATTTTCTTTGGAAAGGGTGCAGGAAAGATTTACGAGAATGTTACCAGAACTGGAGGGATTGAGTTATAAGGAGCGTCTGGGATAGGCCTGGACGTTTTTTCCCGAGAGGGTAGAAGGCTGAGGGGTGACCTTGTAGAGGTTTATAAAATCATGAGGGTTTAGGTAAGGTGAATAGCCAAGGTCTTATCCCTAGGATGGGGGAGTTCAAAACTAGAGGGCATAAGTTTAAGGTGAGAGGGGAAAGGGACCTGAGGGGCAACTTTTTCCACACAGAGGATGGTGCGAATATGGAATGAACTGCCAGAGGAAGTGATGCAGGTACTGTTACATCATTTAAAAGACATTTGGATAGGTAGATGAATAGGAAACGTTTAGAGGAATATGGGCCAAACACAGGCAAATGGGACTAGTTTAGTTTGGGAAACTTGGTAGGCATGGACGAGTTGCACTACAGAGTCTGTTTCCATGTTGTATGACTCTATGACCTCGTCTACAATTCGTTACAATCAGTTTTCTTCTTGAAACCAAAATCAAGGATACTTGCCACCTAGTGGACGAAGTGAGTCCAGCAACTCCAGTTGATGGGATCTTTTTAAATCAACCTGATCAGCGATATTATTTCATACCTCTGGACTTGAACCCAGGCTTCCTAGCCCAGAGGGTAGGGACACTACCATTTTGCCACAAGAGCCCTCTGGCTAATGGGACGGTTGGCTTTGATGTGACTCGCAGATATGTTAAGTTTTAAACCTTGAGCTTTTTAATTAAATTGTTTATATTCAATTCAGACTATCTTCACATCAATATCCATCGATGCCATTATCTATCAAAACCAGAAATTGCTGGAAAAACTCAGCAGGTCTGGCAACATCCATGGAGAAAAATCAGAGTTAATGAATCAGGTCCAGTGATCGTTTGGGGTCACTGGACCCTGAAACATTAAAACCAAAAGAACTGCAGATGCTGTAAATCAGGAACAAAAACAAAGTTGCTGGAAAAGCTCAGCAGGTCTGGCGGCGTCTGTGAAGGAGAAAACACAGTTAACGTTTCGGGTCCGGTGACCCTTCCTCAGAATGGGGTGTTCTGAGGAAGGGTCACCGGACCTGAAACATTAACTGTGTTTTCTCCTCCACAGACGCTGTCAGACCTGCTGAGCTTTTCCAGCAACTTTGTTTTTGTTCCTGAAACATTAACTCTGATTTCTCTTCACAGATGCTGCCGGACCTGTGGAGCTTTTCCAACAATTTTTTTTTGTTTCTGATTTCCAGCATCCACAGTTCTTTTGGTTTAAGGTAATTATATATGTTGCTATAAAACTTAATATAGAGAAAAAATATATAAAAAGACTTCCTGGGAGTGTTTTGTTTTTCTTAAATTGCTGTAATTTTCACATTTGGGAGAGGTTTTGTTAAGTATACTATAGATAAAAAAGCTTTTGAAATAAAAGTGACTTTTCTACTGGATAAAATCCATTTCTTTCAATCCCAGATTAGGCAGTTTGATTCACAAATTCATTCCTGTGCTTCTAAATTGTCTGCTTTTCAACGGGTTGCTCTTTTTTCTTAATTGCAGTCGTCCTTTGAGATATATTTCCTAGAGAGTGAAATTATGCAACTAAATTCCATTGCAACTGATCTGCAACAATTATTTTTCTAGTTTGCATATCACAGCAGATTGATCAAACAATGTCTTGCACTAGATGTCTTAGAGTGACATCTGTTGTGGGATACACATGTTCAAGGTATGAGATACCTATCTACAAAGTGGTGTAAAGAAAACTAATTAATATTCAGAATTATTTACATGCAAGTTCCCAAACCTGCTCAATCACAGAGCTGTACCACTCTGCTACTCGCTCCTGAAGCCCAAGTTTGATTTCCACTGTCGATCCAGGAAGAGGCTAGTTTTTCTTTCATTATTAAGTTAAAAACTGTGCTCTTTACATAAGAGTGTACAATAAATATTGCCATACATTTTTCAGAGACAGCACACAGTCCCTCAGGTTCCCGGAGGCTCAATGCTGGAATGTTTGTTCATGCTTTGTGAAATCACTGTAGGACATTTATCAAATTTAGTGATAAATTTCATGCAATTGCTCTTAGCCTCTCCACTTGTTGTGACTTTGGTGGGGGGCAGTGCACAGGTAATCAAGCCCCACTACTCGACGAACCATAGGAAAGGTGTAAATGAGATAGTAGGAACTGCTGATGCTGGAGAATCTGAGATAACAAGGCGTAGAGCTGGATGAACACAGCAGGTCAAGCAGCATCAGAGGAGCAGGAAAGCTGACGTTTCGGGTCTGGACCCTTCTTCAGAAATGTTTTCTTTAATCACCAACATGGCCCATTTGTTTCTCTTTTGTACCATTACCCAGAATAAAAGCCTGTCCAGCAGGCTTCAGTAATTCATTCAAAATGGTCCATTTGCTATGAAAACAACTTATTCGTACAATAGCCGGCAAAACTGGTTGACAACTAAGTTACTTTGCATAATTAAACTATATTTGCTTAATCCCAAACATACACGTTCACACAACAGACAAGACGGCACAACTCTGCAGAGACGAAAACGAAAAATGCTGGAAATCACAGCAGGTGAGACAGCATCCATGGAGAGACAGCAAGCTGACGTTTTGAGTCTAAATGACTCTTCATCAGAGCTGTGAAGGAGAAAACAGAGTTAACGTTTTGGGTCCGGTGACTCTAAGGGAGTTCTGAGGAAGGGTCACCGGACCCAAAACGTTAACTCTGTTTTCTCCTTCACAGATGCTGCCAGACCTGTTGAGCTTTTCTAGCAACTTTGTTTTTGTTCCTGATTTACAGCATCCGCAGTTATTTTGGTCTTCATCAGAGCTGATGTGAAGTCCGGAGGGGGCAGCATTTCGATAGTGTGGGGATGGAGTGCTGGGGGAGAAAGGGTGTTGATAGTTCAGATTATATGATCAGAATGTGAGAATGGCACAACAATGATGTATCCAACTGCCAGACTGGAAAGAACAGATGGTCCCAGTGGGCTGGGGGGAGGGGAGAGAGGACCTGGTTACAGAAAATGCAATAAGTCAAGCTAAAAGAAAGGGAAGGAATAGAAGTGAGTTCACAATCTGAAGATATTGAACTCAATATTAAGTCCAGAAGGCTGTAAAGTGCCTAGTCTGAAGATGAGAGATAGTAGGAACTGCCGATGATGGAGAATCTGAGATAACAAGATGACGTTTTGGGTCTGGACACCTCTTCAGAAGACTCTTTCTGAAGAAGGGCCCAGACCCGAAGCATCAGCTTTCCTGCTCCTCTGATGCTGCTTGGCCTGCTGTGTTCATCCAGCTTTACACCTTGTTATCTTAGTCTGGAGATGAGATGTTGTTCTTTCAGATTGCGCCGTGATTCACTGGTGCATTGCAGCATGCCGAGGACAGACAAGCGAGCACGCGAGCAGGATGCTGCGTTAAAATGACCGGCTATGGAAAGGTCGGGGTCAAGCTTGCATACGTACCAGAGGTGATCTGCAAAGTGGTCACCCGGTCTGCATTTGGTTTCTCCAATGTACAGTAGGCTACATTGGGTGCAGTGATCGCAACAGACCAGATTGGAGGAAGTACAAGTGAAATGCTGCTTCACCTGGAAAGACTGTTAAAGCCCTTGGAATGTGAAAAGGGAAGAGGTGAAGGAGTAGGTGTTGCACCTTCTGCAGCTATATGGGAAAGTGTCTTGGGAGGCAGGGGTGGTGTTGGCAGTTATCAAGGAATGGACAAGGGTGTCCTGGAGTGAATGGCCCCTACAAAATGCAGACAGAGGAGTGAGGGGAAGACATGCATTGTGGTGGCCTTCTGCTGGAGTTGTCTGAAATGGCGGAGGATGATCCTTTGAGTGCATAAGCTGGTGGGATGAAAGGTGAGGACGAGGGGACCTGATCATGCTGTCGTGAGTGATGGGAAGGAACAAGGATGGAAGCACGGGTGATAGGTCAGATGTGGTTTAGGGCCCTGTCAACCACAGTGGGTGGGCAACGACGGTTATGGAAGAAGGAAACCATATCAGCAGTGCTGTTTTGGAAGACGGCATCATCCGAACAGATGTGATGTAGGCAAAGGAACTGGGAGAATGCGATGGAATCTCTAAATTATGCAGAGATGATATGGTTTTCAAAAAAAAAAAAAACGGAAGGAGAATGACACCACCAGAGGACAAGAATTCAAATTCAAAAAACAGGACTTCTTCTCACAGTCCAATCGATTTCCTGTCAATGAGATTGAGATTCTGACACCCTTGAAATCAATCTGATTTTCAAAGCAGACTTGAGATGACAGTCAGTTAGAAATCCTGTTGTTTGACTTTAACACATTTCTACAGTATTTCAGCCTCGAGAGAGACTTTTACAGTTGGTTCTGCTCTCGCGGTTTCTGCTACTTTTCAGGAGAGCCAGAGTCTGGCCTTTCTGGCCTGGAGATCTTTCCTCAACTGGCACCCCACAAGTGTATTGGAACACACCGTAGCTGTAGATCTGAGGCTATGAAATCTTCAGCACTGGGCCTATTCCAAACTACTTGGCTAGAAATTAAAGCAATAAAACTCACCTCTTATCTCTCTCAAAGGTTTGGTTCACTTGTTTTCCACAAAGTCATTTGACCTTTTATAAACAGTAGGTGAGACACAACACATGAACATTTGGATTTTTCAGCCCCAAGAAGTCCCACATGGTAAACATTCTTCAACCCAGAAATTGTTCAAATTATTCCATTTCTTCTAAGTCTCTTCCTCCATAGTTACTTTTTTAAAAGGACTGTAATTCACCAACACACGCCACACAATTTGTGACATACACTTTTTCAAATCTGGCTATAACCAAAAAGTGCTGTTTTATGAAAACTGGACTTTTTTTATTGATCTTTTCTCATGTTAAACAGGTTATGCTGTTGTAGAGAACTGGGTGAAGTGTGAAAGAGTGATATAATCCAAAGTGTGAGAAATGAATTAATCCCCACAGCAGCACAGCAATTCACATAAAGTGCTTTACAATCATGTCAATTGGTTTTCCTATTCACAAGATTAAGACATTCCAATTTGAATTAATACATTCTTTTCCCCTGAAAACTGACAAGTTCCAAATCCTGGTACAGTGTCTGCTTAGAATCTGCTGGATTTGAGAAAGTGTACCTGCTACCAACCCCATAATAATAGGTGGCCGTATGCCCAATTCTGGCTGGTATAGAAGAGTTTGAGTGGCATTTAAAAATTTGAAAGAGCATTTGAGAATCAAGAAATACAAAAGTTGAGACCTGATGTTATATTGAGAATATAAGAATTAAGTGCATCAAGCGGTGTGGCTGAATCGCAAGATAGATTCTCGCCTGAATGTGCACCAATTAACTTTAAAAAGATCAACAACAGGTTTGAGGGTAATAAGGACTCCACTGATTTGGGACTGTTGAGCTTGTAACCCTATGTGGGATAAGTAATATAGCTGGAAAGGTTAGATGGCAGTGATTGAGTTTTGCTGCAGGGGAAAGGTTTGACAGTTTACCCTCAGATTAAATGGGTTTGGTTAATGATAAATCAGATTATTCATGGTCTTCAGGAGTGAGATAATACGATCTAATCGGTGTTTTTTTTAATACTTTAAAGTGAAGACACAGAGTACCATGCCACACTATAATGCATAAAGACCAGTCCAGGGCCCTTCCACATTACTACACTGAGAGGCTGGAACTTGTGTAAAACTCATTGACAAGTATGGCAAACTGAAATAAATAGACTTTCATTTCACTCTGAGTAAATCAAATTTGAACTCTTATGTCGGGTAATTTTACAAGTGCTATTAATAAAATATATTTTTAAAAGTAAAAAGCTATCATTGTTGAGTGATTAATATCACAGCCTTAGGAATTTCTCAGGATTGTGTGCTCAGCCTAAACATTTTCAGCTGCTTTACCAGTGATATTTCATCCATGCAATGATTGTTCCTCACTGTTCATTTGCCATTTCTCAGATAATGAAGTAGTACATGCTTGTGAGTTGGAGGCCATGGACTACATTCAGATTTGAAGTGGGTGGGGAGCTGCTGATAAATGGCAAGTAACATTCATATCACCCCATTGTCAAGCAATAACTGTGTACAATAAGACCATAAGACACAGGAGCAGAAAGTAGGCCATTCAGCCCATTGAGTCTGCTCTCCTATTCAATCATGGCCTAAAAGTTTCTCAACCCCATTCTCCTGCCTTCTCCCTGTTATCTTTGATCCCCTGGACAATCAAGAATCTAGCTATCTCTGTCTTAATTATACTCAATGATCTGCCTCCACAGCCTTCTGTGGCAATGACTTCCATACAGTCCAGCCAGAAGAAGTGGTGGATGCGGGTACAATTGCAACATTTAAAAGGCATCTACATGGGTATATGCATGGGAAAAGTTTAGAGGGACATGGGCCAAATGCTGGCAAGTGAGACTAGGTCAGACTGGAACATCTGGTCAGCCTTGGTGAGTTGGACCAAAGGGTCTATTACCCTGCCATATGATTTTATGTACCATATTTTTCAATTTGTACCTTGCTTGCCAGGGCAAACAAACTCCTAACTCCGGTTTTAATATCGATTCCTATGGGAACCTGTGACTCATTTAATGTCGCCACACATTTTTGAGAAATAACCAGAATTTTAAGTGTGGAATTAATGCATCCAATTGCAGTTAATACAGACTTCCTGTACCCAAATTGAATGCTGCATTTTTTGCACCAATGACTAGGCATCAAAAGTATTTCATTGGCTCTAAAATATGTCGGATAAGCACAACCCCTTTTTGTCTTCCTGAGGGTTCAAACATGGAGTCAACGTCTTCCTCCACCTCTCTGACACAAGCAAATATAGACAATACACACGGTCAAACATCACACTGTGCCAGGTTATAGTCCAACAGGTTTATTTGAAAACGCAAGCTTTCGAAGAAGGAGCTGAGCTCCAAAAGCTTGCGTCTTCAAATAAACCTGTTGCGCTATAACCTGGTGTGGTGTGATTTTTAACCTAGTCCAGCACAACCACCTCCATATCACAACGAACACACCTAGTGACGGAGTTACCAGGATAGTCACTGCACATGCGCAGTCACGGGCTTGAAGCCGAGCCGCGCCTGAGCGCTTGCCGGTCTCAACGCGAGGGAGAGAAGTGGGCGCCAAACGTCATCACGCAAATATCCTGCCGCCTTTCCTCCACAACCCCAACGTACGCTCCGCCTTGGTGTGAGCACTGTGCATGCGCAGTAGCGAATTGAAGCCGAACCGACGGCTGGAGGGGTCCCCACTGCACTTGCGCCTTGCCAGTACCGGGGTCGCGGTCGGAGCGCGCGTTTGGGTTACTTTGGCGCCAGTTGGAAAGCGGGAGCGGTTGGTAGAAAATTTTAAAGTCGTTCAGAACCGAAGCCGGAGCGAAGGATGGCGATTCGACTGTCGGAGGGAGCTATTTCGGTGCGTGTGGAGTGATTTTTACTTCATAAAAGTCCATTTTATCTTTCTGGCTCGCGTTGTGTAACCGACTCGCTTGGCTTTATTCTTCAGCATTAAATTTGTTCAAATGTGGAGGTGCAAGGTGGGGGGGGGGTTGGTCGGAGAAAGGGAGGTGTGAGGAATGAAGTAGGCATTGGGTCGTAATGAAACGCGTTATGTTTCTTATCTTTGTGAATTGCTGCCGCAAATGGGTATTTTGTGGGTGTAACGTGAAGCCTCAGCGCTGGGCCTTGGATGCGCAGTTAACAGGAGTGAGTGAAATTTAAAACGAAGGATAAAATAAAGAACCGCGGGTGCTGGAGACCCGAAACAAATCAAAAAAAACGAAAGCGCCGGAGAAACCCAGCCGGTCCGCAACATAGAAAG
>NC_063357.1:7303609-7324827 GCF_021869965.1 Rhincodon typus | reverse complement strand
CAGAACTTAGAATTTACATGGCTAATACTACACTCTTTCAATCCAAGAAGGAACGTTGTGAAGGTTTAAAGTCAAGTGCAGCTGGACCTACACTGGGTTAATCCTTTTGCTGAAAGCCCCTGGAATTCCTCTTGTTTCTTTTGAAGGTGTTGTAAATTTCTAGCACTACTTCTCCAAACTATTTAAAATTGTACTCAGTTTGTGTCTCTGTGCTGTCCATTTTTTTAAAAATGTAGTTAAGTGCCCTCCAAAGTGTGCCTGGTGGTCACAGATGTGTCATTGAACAATATTGAAACTGAGCCAGGGAAAGCGGTCTGAGTACAGATGACCTGCAGTTTGATCAAAGACCCAGGCATCCGAAAGCATACATGCATACAAAGAGAGGAGGGAGAGCCAGGCAGACAGACAATCTGTCATTGTGGATGAAGAAAATTATGCTCAGCATCTAGTCTAAAATACCTTGCCTGTTATGTACTGAAATATTGAATTAGCCCTTTGTCTCTCTAGCTCATAAGGTATTCCCTCAGTTTTTTGAAGGACTTGGCATTTAAAAGATGAGCTTACATTTTAGTCAGTATTTCAGATTTTCACGTTGGATAGGATTAATCTGTGATTGTTGACTCCCTTAAGACTACCAAGGCTTTATTTCCTGCATAAGATCTGTCCCTTATTACCAATTCAAGAAAACATCAAGATAATGCAGCTGCTTTGTGCAGTAACTGCATTGTGTTTACCAGCTTCAAGCTATTTTGGCATTTGCGGTTTAAATTTTAAGTGACACTCTTAAAACTTTCATAGTTTTACATGCATTGTGAAGAGATAAAGCAGTTTAACTACTTTTCTGCCTGGTGCTTTACAACATTCCCCTCCCATTAACTTTTGTCACTTTCATTTTTAAAGACATCTAAGCAGAGTAGGTGATCATATATCTTTACGGTCTTTCACATACTTCAAAAGCATTGGATTCCACTAACCTGGAATGAGTGATAAAGACAGTGGCTTGTTGGAAGACAATTCCAGACCAGGCATCTGAAGACACACTTTAGTATTAGATAAGAATGTCATTTAGTTGAAAGCCCAAACCAGGCAGCATTTTGGTGTAAAACACTGAAAATATACCTAATGCCATAGAAATATTTGGGAACCGTAACTGCAATTTTGACAATTGAGGCATGATGCACTCTGCAGAATCTTTTCACAACTTGCTTGATTTGAAACTCACCCGGAAGTCAATTTAATGACGAGCGGTGTCCTTTATGGTGACATTGATTAAGGTTCAGAATCTCATGCCAAAGTGGGTTGAGAGAATTGTCATTTGTCCTACTTTATGCTGAATGTAATTATTGTTGAGTTTGGGAATCCACATGCTAGTGAAAATAATACAGGCATTGCATTTTTAATGTGTGCTCACTCATGGGATGCTGCCAATCCCTAGTTAGCCTTGTGAAGGAGTTGGTGTGTTGTCTTCTTGAACCTCTGTAGCCCATGTGCTGAAGGTACACTCATAATGCTGTTGGTATACTCAATGCTGTTAAGGAGAGGGATCAGGATTTTGACTTAGTGACATTGAAGGGACTGCAAAATATTTCCAAACCAGGATAATGAGTGGTTTGGAGAGGAAGCTGCAGTTATTTGTGAATTCTGTGCCACTCCAGCGGGCTGCTTTGTCCTGGATGATGATGAGGTCCTTGAGTGTTGGAGGTGCGCTTGTGCAGTCATGTGGGGTGTATTCTGTCACACTCCTGATTTGTGCCTTAGATACGGTGGAAGGCTTTGGGGAATCAAGAGGTGAAGTGCATGCTGCAGGATTCCCAGCCTCTGACCTGCTCTTGTAGCCACAGTACGTATATGGATAGTTCAATTCAATTTCTGGTAACTACGAGAATGGTGATGAGTGGGATTTTCAGTAGTGGTCATGTGATTGTCAAGGAGCAATGATTTTGATTCTCTCTAGTGGAAAATAGTCATTGCCTGGCACTTATGTGATGCATGTGTTATTTGACATTTTAGCCCACACCCCCCTGATCCAGTTCTTGCTACATTTGGACATGAGCTACTTCAGTATCTGAGGAATTGTGAATGATGCTGAACATTGTGCAATCATCAGTGACCGTTCCCACTTCTAACCTTATGGAGGGAAGATCTTTGATGAAGATAGCCAGACTGAAGACATTGCCCTAATTTAGCACGCAGAGACGAGACTTGATTAATTCCTGCAGCATGAATTGTTTGATTTCACTGAGAGACAAGCTGGGAACCAAGCTGTGCTATTCCTAGAGTTATTACAAAAGTTAAAGCTGTTATGAAAATATGCAAATTTTTCCAATTTAGCTGACTTTTAGACCCATGCTAACAAAGTATGGCAGGTTTCTGAACTTAAGTGAGTATGATGTGTTACAAATAAATCTAGCTCCAGGTAAACAATTATGAATCATCTTCAAAGAACTATTTGTTTAAACGCTGATCCCCTTTTTAAAACTTCACTGCGTACACATTCAGACAAACAAAACAACATGGGTGTCACAGGTGGAGAGAAAAACCAGGAAAACAATTTAATGGCCCCAATAAACCAGGTTTGTTGAGATGATTCTTTTGGCATGTTAGGATTTGCTGCTCCTTGACCTTCTCCGTGTACTTTCACTTGCAAGAGACACCTTATCACATTTACAATGTTGCTGATGTATTGGTTAAAAGATACAACTTATAGCAACCGATGAAGGAAACACTTTTCCAAACGTCGATTAGACCAATCAGCTACCTGGAAGCCAATCACATAGTTGTCGGCAAGCAATAGCCCTCTGTCACGGATGACAGATTACCATTCACTAAGCTAAACAGCTACTGTGGCGGCCAAATCTTCATTTATACACACTCTGTGACTCCCAACTTTTCTGCACCTGGACTTGCCCCACTGCTTGAAATGATAGCAATGTAGGTACCACTTACAGTGAGTAACCTGTTTTTAAAAACTGTAGCAATTCTTTCCAAAGTAAAAGTTATTCTCCCATTTCAGTCCAGAATCATAACAAAAATAAAAATGGTAGTCTTTTAAATTCTGATAACATACGTTTGTGGGAGGTGCTAATGGGTGGACATGACATTCCTAACTGGAAATTAAATGCTTCTGCATGTGAATAATCTCATATTTTAGACTCACTTTTTTCAACTTGAGTTTCAAATACTTCAGTGCACTTCAAAAGTCCATCTCGATTGTGATTCAAGCAATAATTTGTAATTCCTATGTAATTGACAGTTCTTCAGCAATAACTCTTCAACTTTGTTTTGCAGTCTATAGTCCAAGGAGGAACCCCTTCACAACCACTTTTACAAGTTATTGTAAGTATCTTATTTTACATTCTAGGTTACAGCCTTGTAATTAAGTCAACTGATATGGCATGACATAGCATGTAAATGTCTATTTTAAATGTGTGCTAAATGTGATTTGCAGTTTGAGTACAGCTAGCTTTGCATAAAAACAGGTCTCAATGCAATAAATGTGCTATACCTTGAAGTTATTTTTCTTTGTGGCAATTATTTTTATAAAATATTAAGCGGTTATGTTTGTTTATTCATAATGGTGAGGTAATTCCCTCAAAATTTGCAACACCAAATCTGCTGTGAACAGGTCAGTTGTATTTTTTATAAATTCTTCTGTGTTTAAACAAAATTCTGATGTATTTGAGTGGTAACTTGATGCAGTTTGCTGCAAATGCGTTTGTTGCAAATCAGTACAGCACCTCTGGCTAACCTGATTTTAACTACTGAAAATGACTGCAAAAAAAATACAGAACTATTTGCAAATAAAAATGAGCTAAGGTCGCTTTGCTGTAATTTGTTTTATAAAGTACATTTGCAAGCTATTATAACAAGTCTGAGAGTAACCAAACGGACCAGTTCAATTTGAAGAGCCACCTTGAAAGGCTTCAAAGGAGAACAGTTGGCAAAAACGTGATTAATACATTCTGGAAGTGGAGTCACTTCTGTCTAGCACAGTGATTATTAAATAATTGTTAAAGCTACCCAGTTTTTGACTATCTTGCATCAGTTCTATATAAATTATACCTTGAAAGCCAATGAAGTGTAGCAATTCCACTGTTGTGATTCAGTCTCGTATGTTCCAAGTTGGGGTCCAACATACATGTTGTGACTGCAACATTAAATTGTGCAAGTTTAGATAATAAGCAGTACGGATTAATATGCAAAGTGGAAAGGGCCCCTTCTGCTTACTGTCATGCAAATCAATTGTAATATATAGTTGTTGTTTACAGCCAATATTGTTTCTGTCATATAAGCAATTTATCTTGATTTATATAGAGTATCCGACGCATTACAAATGGGCCCCCAAGGTATCGTGTGCTAATGAGTGATGGAATCCATACACTGTCTTGTAAGTATTGCAGATCAGAATTTCTTCGCATCGGCTAACTGAAAATGATTTAATTGTTCAACCAATTCATTGAATTTTATGCAACATATTAGCATGCTAATAATGAATCCTAGAACTGCTTCTGCAATTTCAGACTGGAACTATGACCACTTGTGTTTCTTTTCACATGAAAAGAAAATTCTTCATAGACATAAGAACATAAGAACTAGGAGCAGGAGTAGGCCGTCTGGCCCTTCGAGCCTGCTCCGCCATTCAAGAAGATCATGGCTGATCTTTTCGTGGACTCAGATCCGCTTACCCGCGTTCTCACCGTAACCCTTAATTCCTTTATTGTTCAAAAAAAATCTACCTTTTCTTTAAAAACATTTACTGAAGTAGCGTCAACTACTTCACTGGGCAAGGAATTCCATAGATTAACAACCCTCTGGGTGAAGAAATTCCTTCTCAATTCAGTCCTAAATCTGCTCCCTCTAATCTTGAGGCTATGTCCTCTTGTCCTAGCTTCACCTGCCAGTGGAAACATCCTCTCTACTTCTATCTTATCTATTCCCTTCATAATTTTATATGTTTCTGTAAGATCCCCCCTCAGTCTTCTGAATTCCAATGAATATAATCCCAATCTACTCAGTCTCTCCTCATAAGCCAACCCCCTCAACTCCGGAATCAACCTAGTGAACCTCCTTTGCACTCCCTCCAGTGCCAGTACATCCTTTCTCAAGTAAGGAGACCAAAACTGCACGCAGTACTCCAGGTGTGGCCTCACCAGCACCTCGTACAGCTGCAACATAACCTCTCTGCTTTTAATTTCAATCCCTTTAGCAATGAAGGACAAAATTCCATTTGCCTTCCTAATTACTTGTTGTACCTGCAGACCTACCTTCTGTGATTCATGCACAAGGACACCCAGGTCCCTCTGCATAGCAGCATGCTGCAACTTTTTACCATTCAAGTAATAATCCTTTTTACTATTACTCCTACCAAAATGTATGACTTCACATTTATTTACATTGTATTCCATCTGCCAGACCTTTGCCCACTCACTCAATGTATCTATGTTCCTCTGCAAAGTTTCACAGTCCTCTGCACACTTTGCTCTGCCACTCATCTTCGTGTCATCTGCAAACTTTGACACCCTACACGTGGTCCCCAACTCCAAGTCATCTATATAAATTGTAAATAATTGCGGTCCCAACCCCGATCCCTGAGGCACACCACTAGTCACTGACTGCCAGCTAGAATAGCATTCATTTATCCCCACTCTTTGCTTCCTGTTAGTCAACCAATCCTCTATCCATGCTAATACTTTACCCTTAATGCCATGCATCCTTATCTTATGCAGTAGCCTCTTGTGCGGCACCTTGTCGAAGGCCTTTTGGAAATCTAGGTGCACCACATCCACTGGGTCCCCATTGTCCACCTCGCTCGTAATATCTTCATAGAATTAAGCCAGTAATTGAGTCACGACTGAAAGACTTGCAGTGGAACAGGGTCGGGGAGAAGAAGCACACTGTTTACCAAAACTAAACAAAGTGTAACTTGTGAGCATCAGGCATGAGCAGATTGAGTGTAGAATATAGGAGAATTTGTAAATGGCAATTTTAACTTTTTTATTGTTTGAACTAAGTAGCTTTAAATTGGTGATTTTTTTTTTTAAGCCAAGACTTTTCTCCCACTTGATCAACAGCTTAATGTTTGGCCAACAGCAGCAGTTAGGTGTTTAAGGAATGATTAAAAGTCATTAATGTATATTTATGAATTGTTAATTGAAATCAGAATATTGTAGATCATGGAATCATAGAACTTTGCAGTACAGAAGGAGGCCAATTGGCCCATTGTGTCAATACCAGCTCCTGAAAGAGTTACCCAGCTAGTACCATTCTCTAGCCCTATCTCTGTAGCCCTCTAAATTCTTAACTTTCAAATATACATCCAGTTATGTTTTAAAATGTCCTATGGAATTCACCTCCACCATTCTCCCAGGCAGTGCATTTCAAATCCTAACAACTCTAAAGAGGATTTTCCTCATCTCGCTCCTAGGTCTTACTGACAGTCTTGCAATTACAAACCCTAGTTACTGACATACGACCTAGTGGACGCAGAAAATCTTGCCTTACCCTGTCAAAATTGTTCATAATTTGAACACCTCGGTAGGGTCAACTCTCAATCTTCATTCAATCTCGTTCTCCAAGGAGAATAAGTCCAATATCTCTAATCTTTCCTTGTATCTAAAATCCCTGTCCTGGTATTCTAGTAAATTGCTTTTGAACTGACTACAGGGCTTTGACATCCATCCCTAAATAAGGTGCCTAGAATTGCACACACTACTCCAAATGTTCTGAAGAATGGTCCAGACCAGAAACGTAAGTTTTCCTGCTCCTCTGATGCTGCCTGCCTGCTGTGTTCATCCCGCTCCACACCTTGTTATCTCAGACTCCAGCATTGGCAGTTCCTACTATCTCTGGTCTGACCAATGATTTGTAGAGGTGTAGCATTAATCCCTTGCTTTAATACTCTGTGCCTCTATTTATAAACCCAAGGATCCTTCCTAACAATTGTTTCAACTTGCTTGGCTGCCTTCAGATGGCCGTCTGATCCTTGGGTTGTTCTATTGAGATTGTACTGTCTGTGTTTATTTTACTAAAATGTATTCCCTCGCATTTCACTGCATTGAAATTCATCTACCAGCTGTCTGCCAATTTGGCCAACTTGTCAGTGTCCCTCTGAAGTCACTCAGCATCCTCCTCACAATCCACTATTCTCCCTAGATTGGTGTCATCTGCATATTCAGACATTTTGTCCTCAACCCCCATCTCAAAATAGTTTATATAAATCAGAAATAGCAAGCGTCCCAACACTGATTGCTGGGGAGCACCACTTTCAACTCATCTCCAATCTGAGAAATGCTCATGAGTATCTTCAGTTTTGTATCCTTTAGCCAACTGCTAATCATGCTGCCTAGGACCCGTCAGTCCCAAGCATTCTAACCAACCTCCCATGTGACACTACTAAATGCTTTCTGATGATCCAAATGCACATCTACACTACTACTCTCATCCACTGCCTGTCTCCTCTTCAAAGAATCATAGAATCCCTACGGTGCAGATAGAGGCCATTTGGCCAATCGAGTCTGCACCTCCAAGTGCATTCTTGCAGGTAAACCTAGTTAGTATTTTTCTGATAAAACTTTATACTGATCATTAAGTTGCACAGGAATTGAACGTAAAGCATCAGTTTATTTGGTCATGGAATGTAGGTGTCCAGCTATATTAATACAATTTGTCTTAACATTCTGGTACAAAATAAAATGCTTTATTTCAGCTGAACTCTCTTCCAATTACTGATCTAGCATTTTGGACTTTAAACTTGTCTGAAGACTTTTCCAACTCCACGTTTAAAATGCTGCCTGTTATCATTTCTGTTGGAAAAGTCTCTTTTAATTTTGTTCTCTTCAGTTCAACAGGGAGCAAAAGGTTTTCCAACAAAATGTGTTAATTTAATTGCTATAAAAACCAAAACTCATCCGGATTATTAATTCCTTTCACTTAGATAACTCTTAAAATAACTAAGAATAGATTTTGTTGTTACTTTGTAAAATAAATTAATAAAATTTCAAAATTCTCTGTGCATAAATTTCTTGATGTTAAAGGTTTACCAGTGAATTTGCACTCCAGTTCAGCAGAATCTGTGGCAGGAGAGAAGCAAACTTAATGTTTCAGATCTGTGACCTTTCATCAGAAGTAGGAAAATTTGGGATGAAATAGCTTTTGAGTAAAGGTTAGATGGGCCAAGCACCAAGGAATGTTTATCACATAGTTTAAGGCAGGTGAAATTGAGTGACAGAAAACTTGGTCTACCAGGATGAAATGGAATGGAAATGGGGGATGTGGTGGTGACGAACAGAATATTTACCTTGAGCAGATATGCGACTTGCTGAAAGAAAAGAAATTACAGCGTAAGACAGGAGCAGAAGCAGGCTATTTGGCCCATAAAGTCTGCTTCAGCATTCAGTGAGACGAGACAGATCTGATCCTCAATCTGCTTTTCTGTCTTATTCCCACAATTTTCATTCGCTTCCAGATTAAAAATCAGTATCTTTTCAACTTTGAATCTGTTTAGAAACACACCATAAGCAGAGTAAAAGGAAACTAAATGGACAACAACTTATGGTCCAGGCACACTGGATTCTGTGTCAAATGCCTAATTGAAAGGTAAGGAGCTGTTCCTGAAGCTTACTTGGAGCTTCATTCGAACAGTGCAATAGACAGAGGGTAGAAATCTCAATGTCACAGCAATGTAGAGAACCCGAAACATTTCTATTTCTCTCTCCTGCTGCCTAAGCTGAGGGTTTTTTCACCCTTATCTGTTTTTAATGCAAATTGTTGACTTTGCAAGCCTTTTTAGTTGGCAAATAGTGCTCTACAAGACTCCGCAAAGAGATTTGAAGGTGATCTTCAAATTAATCAGTGAAACCAACTTCAGAATTGAGATGCTCCATGGAGGAACTTGCATTAAGTTTAATTGTTACTGAATTGCATGAACTTTTATCAGCTGAAACAAGAATACTTTGTGGGAAAATCATCAAACTCTTGACATGTTATCCATTTTTCTAATTGCGCAATGACTACACATTACTTAAGGAATGATGAGAGTTCAGAAGTAACCTGAAGTATCACTCTTACTGAGGTGTCAGCTTTTGCACCATATTCTCTTTTCCAAACCATCCATGTCTTTGCGTCTTTCCGTCTTTAATCCCCTCTTGTCCCATGCTGTCCAAGAGAAACGTGGAAGTTTAATCCTGGTCTCTTGGGCATTTCCAACCATAATTGCTCCATGATTGGTGGCCATGCCTTCAGTTACTTAGGCCTGAGCTCTTGAATTTCCTCCCTAAAGCTCTCTATCTTGCTTTCCACCTTTTAAGAATGGTTCTTGAAACCAACGTCTTTGACCAAGTGTTCAGTCAACTGACCTAATATTTTGGTATGGGATTTGGGTTGTACTTTCTTAATATTCCAATGGAGTGCTGTAGAATATTCCATGACATTAAAAAGTATTATATAAACATAGAAGATAGGAGCAGGAGGAGGCCATTCAGCCGTTTGAACCTGCTCTGCCATTTCCAACAATCATGGCTGATAGTCCAACTCAGTAGCCTAATCCTGCTTTCTCTCCATAACCTTTGATCCCATTTGCCCAAAGTGCTATATCTAGTAGCCTCTTGAATACTTTCAATGTTTTGGCATCAACTGCTTCAAGTGGTCATGAATTCCACAGGCTCTCCACTTTTTGGGTGGAGAAATATCTCCACATCTCCGTCCTAAATTGTTTACCCTGAATCCTCATACTATGATCCCTGGTTCTGGACACACCTACCATCAGGAACATCCTCCCTGCATCTACCCTGTCCAGTCCTGTTAGAGTTTTGTAAGTCTCTTCGAGATTCCTCTCCATTTGTCTGAACTCCCGCGAAAACAATCTCAACCTACACAATCTCTTCTCATACATCAGACCCGTCATCCCCAGAATCAGCCTGGTAAACCTTTGCTGCACTCAATTTAAGACCATAAGAAATAGGAGCAGAAGCAGGTCATTCAGCTTATCTAGTCTGCTCAGCCACTTAGTGAGACAGTGGCTGATTTAATAACATTCAGTTTGACTTTTCCTGCCTTTTTGTCATGACCCTTGATTCCCTTACTGATTAAAAATCTGTCTGTCTCTTGAATGTACTTAATGACTCAGCCCCTACAGTCCTCTGCTATATGGACTTCGACAGGTTCACTATCCTATGGGTGAAGAAATTCCTCTGACTTAAATGGTGCATTCTTTTTTATGATGCGAATATGCCTAGACTGGTTCTAGACTTGCCGAAAAGGGGAATCTTCTTTTCTGGGCCTAACCAGTCGAGACCCCTAAGAATCTTGTATATTTCAATGAGGTCCTTTCTCATTTTTTTTTTTTTGATGTCATGGTATGAAATGAGCTACAAATAGGTAATAAACTGGATTTAACCTAAACTACTTCTTATTTTAGCATTCCTGCTTGCAACTCAGCTGAATTATATGGGAGATGAGGGTCTTATTGCAGTAAACTGTGTCTGCCAGATCAACCGGTTCATCTGTAATACAATGAAGGATGGAAGGTATGAAAATTACATTGATGCTTAAATGATAAAAAAAAAATTTCAGTAAAGTAAGGGCATCTTGCATTGGCTGGAGGAGGAAATTGGAGCATAAGTGGCAAATATACTTAATGTTTCATTCATATGTAGTAAAGAGGAAAGGAATAGCAAGGACAATGCATGTGGATCCATAATCAGTGATTAGAATTGATGAAAGAACTTGCAAGTACGTAGCCTCTTGTTCTCTGACAGTCCCAGAGCTCAGTGGTAACACATCAACCATCAAATTACTTATTGGTTGTAATTTGGCTTCAAGTCCAACTTCAGAGACATGAAGACACAAACTAGGCTGACAATCCAGTTCAGACTGAGGGAGTTAATTGCTTATTGGAAGCACCATCTTTTGGCTGAAACAGTTAACTTGAGCTGGATCTAGCCCCTCAGCTCGATCTGAAAGATTCAAAGTTATTATTTGAAGAAGAGCAGAAAAGTTCTCTCCAGTGCCCTCCTAGTACGTGTGTCTTAATCTGTGCACCAATAATGAACTGTAGCTCAAAATGCAGGAGGAGACCATTTACCTCATTGTGTATGCAACAACTCTGCAAATGTGCAATTCACCTTGTGCCATCTACCCCCTCCAACGCACACACACAATTCTGTATCTTCTTTTTCAAATAACAGTTCAGTTCCCTATTGAATGCTTCAGTTGAGCTTGCCTCTACCACATTCTCTGGCAGTACGTTACAGAACTTAACTACACACTGTGAAAAAGTTTTTTTTGTATTCAAGCCATTCCTGCAAATCATTAAAGTTTACAGATTAGGAGCAGGAGTATACTAGTTGGCTGTTTGAGCCCACTAAGTCATTCACTAAAATCGTGGCTGACCTGATTGTGGCCTCAACTCCACATTCCTGCACACCTCTGATCACCTTTAACTCACTTGTAAATCAAGAATCTATCTACCTACGCCTTGAAAATATTCAATCAATCTGTTCATTTTCTTCTTTTGGGAAGAGAATTCCAAAGACACTTCTTAAAAAAAAAAAAAAAAAAAAAAAAAAAAAAAAAAAAACTCCCTTCTGTGCTCCCTCCAGTCCTATTGCATCTTTTCTAATGTATGTTCATTATCTCGGATTTTGGGAGCTTGCTTTGTTTAAATTTTGAAGAATTAATTTTACAGATTCATAAACAATTGATTGTAAAATGATTTGGGATGATCTAGATCATGAAAGATGGTGTAATGCAAACATTTCCTATCTGGTCAGTTCTTCAGGAAAAGAAAGTCAATTTACATAAGCAAGATCCCATGGACACAAATAACCAGCTTGTCTGGTTGACATAAATATTGCTCAGCACTTCCTTGCTGCTGTTTTGTGGAACCATAGAATTTTTTTTCCATCAAGTTGCACAGGCATACAGCATCATGGTTTAATGTCTCAAATGATGGCACTTCCTGAACAACACAGAACTGCAATGTCAGCCTAAATTACTTGCACAAAGTCTGTAACAGGCCCTAAAACCGCTAAGGCAGATAATATTTAAATAATGATTGGGTCTTTACATAAGAGGTCGAAATGGTGCGGATTCTGTGCCGTTGGAATGGGTAGAGTGATGTCCTACTGTTCACTTCCGAATTTCAACTTTAGATGTAATGCACAGTCATCATTTGAAGAGTCAGTTTTGTAAAATAAAAGTGGCCTCTGGGGATTCGGCCTATTTAATATGTGAGCTAAGATGCAGTGAGCTGTTCTTTTATAGCAGGTTTATCCAGATACTTGGATAAACACGAAAAGCTAGTGAATGTTTGAAAGCAATACATTTTTATTTTTCTGGAAACAACCTTTCAGTTTGGATATTGCAAACTTCCTCAATGCATTTTCTGTATTTTAGTTGGCACTGGAAATAGTCTTGACTTAACCACTATTAACAAAAAATAGTAACCGGTCACAGATAACCACCATTCACGTGAGCACACGGACACCTGGTAACGAAGACTGACCCGTTTCGTCAGCAATCAGCACTGAAATTCCCTGGAGTTGCTGAATTGGAGATTGGGCTTGTTTGGCCTAGATTAACTTGCTCCAGGCTGTCCACAACAGACGAACTTCACATGGAAGAGTTGTTAGGTGTAGCAGGAATTAATTAACTACAACAAGAATGGCATTGATTTTCTTTATTCTGTGAAATATAGGTAAATTGCAATCTTACAATCCATTTAGATTTGTGCTGACATTTGTTTGTAAGAGAAGGCACTCTAGTCCACTGGTGGATTACTTATACCAGTTAATAATGCAACTGTTGTCAGTTTTTTTTACCGTGACTGAAATTATGAGCATCTTTCATCGTTGTTTGAAATATGATCTTCCATTTACAACCAGCTATATCTCAATACCTTTCAAAGAAATCCGTACTTTGGGTAACACTTCCCGACTACGTTATGATTAAATAGCTAGGAAAGGAAAACCAGTTTGGTTCTGCAGCATTTCTTCTTTGACAAAGTTGAGCTTCTTCCTTCAATCAGAGGACTACTGTTTTCCTGCATTTTATGTATTTTATTATTTGTGTGTAGGATGTGGATGGTGGTCCATCTCTAATTGGCCTTGAAGATGGTGGTGCACTGTGGCTTGCTTGAGTGTAGGGATGCCCCCAATGCTGTTCGGAAGGAAATTCTAGTATTTTGACCCAGCAACAATGAATAAATGGCAATAAAGTTCCAAGCCAGGATGTTTGAGACTTGGATGCAAACTTTTGGTTGGCGGTGCTCCTATGTATCTGCTGCACCTGTCTTTTTAGGTGGTAGACATTGTGGGTATGGAAGTTGCTGTCAAAGGAGCCTTGGTGAGCTACTTACTGGAGTGCAGCTTGTAGATGGTGTACACTAATGTGATTGTACATTGGTGTTGAAGGGAGTGAATGTTGAGGATGGTGAGGGAGTGCCAGTCAAGCGGAGTGTTTTGTAGCTGATGTAGAGCTTCTTGAGTGTTATTAAAATTGCTGCTAACAAGATCAATCCAGGCTTTGCTAGCTGAGCCAATATTTACTGCCCTTGAGAATATGGTGGTGAGCTGCTTGCTTCAACTGCTGCAGTCCATTTGGTGTAGGAAATCCCACACTACTGTTCTAGAGGGAATTCTAAGATGGTGAGTGCCTTTAAATAGAAACGTGATGGTGGTCTTTATCAGCTGCCTTTGACCTCCTTCTTGAGAGTGGTCATGTGTTTGGAAGATGCTGTCTTGGGAGCTTAGTGGATTTCTGCAGTGCATTTTGTAGATATACACTACTACTGACCATCAGTGGTGGAGGAAGTGAATGTCCGTGGATGTTGTGTAAGCTATTTAGTCCTGGATCGTGTCAAACTTGTGTTGTTTGAGCTTCGTTCATTCAGGTAAGTAGGCAGTATTTCATTGCACTAGTTGTGTGTTGTAGAAAAGGGGGTGGGGTGGCGATGGGTGGGAGGGGGTGGAGAGGGTGTTGCTTGCTGCAGGATTCATTTTGCACCACAGTATTGATGTAGTTGGTCTAATTCTGTTTATAGTCAGTGGTAACCACCAGAATGGTAATAGAGGGGGATTCAGCAGTGATAATACCGTTGACTTTTAAAAATGGGGTGTGGTTAGATTCTGTCTTTGGAGATGATCATTGCCTGGCACTTGCATTGTGTGAATGTTATTTGTCATTTGTTACCTCAAGCCTGGAGATTGTTGAGGTTTTGCTGCATTTGAACAGGAGCTGCTTTGTTGACAGTGTGAATGGTGCTGAACATTCTGTAATCATAGACGAACATGCCCTGCTTCTAATGACGGGATGGTGTGATCTTATAATGGAGAAGTATAACTTTAGGTTGAAGGAACCACCATCATGCAGACAGGTACTGCCCTTTCTTTGGAAATTGTTTATGCTCTATAGCAATTTGGCTTTCCCACTGCAGTGCTGAAATTGGCAGTGCCCATTGCTAGTTCTCTTGTACACTGCACGCCAACAAATTTTTACTGGATCTGAGGTCAGTTTGAAACATGAGAAAATTGTAATTTCCTTTCTCTCTTTGGTGGTCACAACCCATTTTATAAACAGTACTTAACCCAGTGTGTCCTGTAAAGATTAGCTCTGTATTGTTTATTTGATACTGCAAACCTCTATTGTTTATTGGTTCAACAGTCTGTCTCTATTTGTTTGATGTATGTTCAATTTGATCACATATCTTCCTTGTGTACATCATGTGACAATATTATGCAAAGCCTAGTGAATTTTTTTGGTTCTTTATCAGTGTTTCGCATTGTATAAGTGTAGAATACTTAAGTTCAACGATAATTCTACCAGCTGAAAACAAACCCTAGCCTTGGTTTTAAATCTGTATTTTAAAAGTAATAGTTGATTAGAAAGATAGAGGATAGCGAGTCATGAAGAGTTATCGGTGAAAAGCAAAGATCCTAAATGTAAATTGTTAGTCTGCATGTTCTATCAATTTATTCTTACTTAATACGTTACATGAAGAACATTCCTTACCTGCCTTGGTGCAGAATGATGCAAAAATATACTGGTGTCTGCAACTTAATACATGATCTAAAACTGCATTTACTACTAGTGTCTTTATGAAGTCTTATCTGAGACATTCCCTGTTGGGAAGCTAACCCAAAAGAAGAATGAACCCATCATGGATGAATGTAGTCAAATTGTCACTTTGAATTTGGTTTTGATTTTATGTATTCAGACAATTGAGTAATATGCAATGCTGCTGCTCCAATTACAAGCAGTCAGGTCTGGATCCCTGATAATAGTTGTTGCTACGTCAAAAGTTTGAGTTCAGGTCCAACTTTGGAATTTAAATAACTGTTTTGACCAATACCCCAGTGCAATACTGAGGAGTGTTGTGTGTCAGGTACACAGTCTTTCCAGTGAGATATGAAAGTAAGAGTATATGTGTCCCCTCCTGCCCTCACACCACACTATTTGAGGGTGAACAATGTCCTGAAATCAGATTAGCTGGCATGTATTTAATTGCCTATTGTAAGACTTAGCTGTCTGCGATTTGGCTGTGAATTCCTTTATAAATTCTAGTTTGTGCACAATCCATCTCAATTTTGTTTCCTTTTTTGGAATTTAAAATACCTTCTAGCCTGCCAACTTTTACAACTTTAAGTTCCTATGCCTATATTTATAATGGAAAGCTTACTGCTTTTCCATTGCACCCATATTTGCGTTAAGTCACGTGTTGAAAATTGGACAGAACTTGGATGTTGAGCCATGAAGCAGTGTTTGTGGTGGGGAGGGTGTTGAATGGCCACACGCAAGAATGTTTAGGGGCAGAAATGGATGGATGGTATAGAATAAAACTTAGTTATCACTTGGCACCCCCAAAACACTATCAGGTCAGTGAACGTTTTTATTGTAGAAAGGACAGATGAGCGTTTATTATTTAGGACATCTGGGGCTCAGTCAGTTGATTTTTAATCACCCTGTTTGGATAGGTTGTCACACAACACTGGGGCAGGTAAGACTTGAATTCGGACTTCTGGCTCAGAAGTAGGGGCATTACCACTGAGGAGCAGGATGTAATTTCAACACTCGGCCTTCTGATGTGGAGTTGGGTGCATTACTACTGCACCAGAAGCCCGATCCTAAAATCAGTTGATAAACTTGACAGTAGTTGAGTGGTGCAAAAGAACAATGATGTTGAGGGTATGTGTTGCAGTAGCTGAGAATATATTTAAGTAGAGCATTAAAGTGCCATATGGGACATTTCCTGTAAGAGTAGAGATTGTTGGACTTGAATGTCAGTGTTGAATGAAAGAGGCTTAACTAGCAATATTGCTGATAATGAGGTTCAGTTCAGAAATTACATTTTTCCAACGCAGCAAACCTATTCCATTAGATTGTCACCTTACTATATTACATTGAAGAAAACTGCTGTTTCACCGCCAATTTTCATTTTAAAAATTCATTATCCTCTACAGTAATTCTAATTTGATAAGAGATTTCATCTGATCAAAGATTTCAGTATTTTTCTGTTGATTGGACTGTCTTTCCTCTTGCTGGGGTGTGATTAAAATCAAGTCTGACTGTTTAAAGAATTAAAATATTAGCAAATTAGTGGGTTAAATGAGGGGTCATTAATATGCTTCATTTGTTCTCATTCCAGGCGTGCCGTTGTGATTGTTGACTTAAAAGTTGTCAAGCCAGCTGATCAGGTGAATGGGAGAATTGGTAATCCAGTGCCAATCAATGAAGGCAAGTGTCATGTTTTCTCAAATACTTTAATTTAGATTAGAGTTTAGTATGTGTGGGGGGGAAATCTTGAGTTGGGCTTTACTTGTTCTAGTTATATCTGTCAATATATATTGTTCTCTCCCCGACTGCTGAAAGCTGGGCATGGTTTTGTGGATACGTTCTGCTGTTTCATCTGACTGGCTAGCCCAGCCAGTTGTGTGTCAGGAATCTATTTATGCAATAATCCCATTCTTGCCCTTGCTACATGCATGGTGTTTGTGCGGCATTTGCAGGACATAGATCAGAAGTGGAACATTGACTCTTTCCTTCCCAACTCAATGGATATTGGTGCTAATTATAGCTTGCCTGCGGCTACTTGCCCGGAGTTACCCAACTTGAGGCGGAATAGAGATCAAACCTGAAACCTCCATTTACCTCCTTTGTAAGGTGCACTGTGCACTGAAGCAGCTCAGCATTTCAGGAACATATCTGATTGAATGATGTTATGGTGAGATTCGGTACATCCTTTGTATCTTTGACAAATTCCAATTAACATGAAAGTAAGTCAACAGTTGGAAGTGCAGTCTGTCTTGGATCAACAATGATTAGTCTTTGCAGGCTGTGAGAATGTTGCATTTTTTAAATTTAAATTGGTGAAGATTATCAGTATGTTTTACATTTTGTTATGCAGGTCAGGCACAGCAGTCAGCTGCTCTTGCCAATCAGTCAGCAGTCAAACCAATGCAGAATGGCTATGCATCTGATACTGCTTCAGGTATGAATGGTGTAAAGGCAGTTGTATGTAATTTTAGTAAGTCTTAACACTGCATCCAATGGTTTTGCAAGATAAGTATTTTAATACTGAACGAAGGTTGCAATATAGTAAAGGTGGAAATGTTGGAGTTCCTTTCTAAACAATTGTGAACCGAATGGAGCATAGCCTCAATAGTGTAATCTCTTCCATTTAAAGCACTTTAAATTTTATCATCTTAAAAGTGTTTAAAAAGGACAAGATTGTAAGTGACTGGAGTGCTCTTAAAAACAGTCAGCATAACTGGCTGAATGACCACCTCCTATGCTGTAAAGCACCATTGATTCTAACTAGTAATTAATAATGAAGAGGCAATCTCAAAAGAGAAGGCTTAATTTGCTTCAAGTCTTTGAGCCATTTACCACCCTTTAATTTTGTTGCATATGAATTTGTAAAATCAACCATGAACATAACCCAGAGCCTGTATAAAACTATCAACTTTTTTTTTAAAAGCAAAGAACTAATATGCAAAATATCTGCCTTATAGCACACAGCACCGTAGCAAAATCTGAAAGCAGGATATCAAACAAGCCTGGTGGTATCAGAGGACTACCCAGCAGCTCTGCAGGATCACAGACCAAAGTGGTGCCCATTGCTTGCCTCAATCCCTACCAGTCAAAGTAAGTGAGCTCAATCTGTTTTATTTTTCTGCCTTTATTAATAGAATAATTAATATTTTGCCTTCTGCAAACACAAAACTAGTTAATAGCAATCGCACAATTATTCTGTTGTTTTGCAGGGTAATTCCACTACAGTACTTTTATTTTTTCAATCAAATTGCAACTTTTAAAATCTCATTCTCTACATCTTTCTGCTTTGAAACGTCGACAGTTTTAATGAACTGTTTGTGTTCAAATTGTGTAAATACAAAATTGTACGTACATTGTGAAGGTTGCATCTTTAAATAAAAGCATGGAAGTCTAGGAGGCTGTTTGTCTCATCAAACCTAATCTTTCAGTAGACTAGATGTATTTTGCTCTTTCATGGATTTTATGCTCCTGAATAAATCTGAAGGATGTGAATAACAGGTAAAAAGAAAATTGAGATCAATATCTATGGCTAATCCCTATCTCCCAAGGGTAATCTGACAGAATTAAAGGATATTAGTGTTATGCTAATATAACATTGCATTATTTTAATTGACAAACTGTGTATTTTGACATTTCCATTGCCCCCAGCAGTATAAAATAACATAGAGAGTTTGATCGCCGTTATCTGTTCTTGGACATATTGCTTTCAGGCTATGTTAACCAAATATTTATCAAATAAACCAAAGAACTGCGGATGCTGGAAATCCGAAACAACATCAGAAATTGCTGGAAAATCTCAGCAAGTCTGGTGGTATCTGTGGGGTAAAGCAGAAATGTTTCTGGTCTAGTGACCCTCCTTAAGAACTGATTAGCTAGGAAGGGGCTGGTATATATGATGGAGAGGGTGGTAAAGATCAGCCTGGGAGAATGAATGACTGACACTGGGGACAGTGTCAATGGATTGTTTATGGTAGTAATCCATGTGATGACAGGGCCTGTTGTGTGGGGTTTGGGGTGAGGAGATGGGAGAAGGTGCACAGGCCCTAAAATTATTGAATCCGAAATTGAGTCCGGAGGTTGCAGACTTCCGAGGCAGAAAATGAGGTGCTGAGCTTCGTTGGAGCACTGTAGCAAGCTCAAGACACCGGTGTTGGCCAGGGAGTGTAGTGTTGTGTTGAAATAGCAGGCAACCGGAAGGTTGGTACCAACATCAAGCAGCTATTTGTTCTCCCAGGCTGATCTTTACTCATTCCTTTGTTTGCCCAACTGTTTATCTATCTGGGCTCCATTTCCACCTATTGTTTCCTCTATTCCCCCTACCCCTTCCTCTTCTGTAGCACATCAGCTATCTACAGTCAGTTTTGAAGAAGGGTCACTTGACTCAAAGTTTAACTCTGCTTTTGCTCCCCCAGATGCTGCCAGACCCGAGTTTTTCCAGCAATTTCTGATATTGTTAACCAAATATTTATCCACTTAAGAATCAAATTCACATTGCTGTTTTGTCTTTTCTATGTTCTAGAGAAGAGAGAAATTTCACACAATTTCTTCAGCCTAATGCCAGCTAGTTTTGTAGTGTGTCTTGCCGTATGTGTCAAAAAGGTGTTCACATTAGCAGATTGTACAAGGACTAGGGCACACAGATTTAAGTTTTCATCAGAAGATGGAAAGAATATGAAGAAGGACCTTTTAGACACTGAGTGGTAATGGCCTGGAACTCCTTACTGGAAGCGAGGCAGTTGATGATTTCAGAAGGAAATTGGATGGGCATTGGAAAGAAATAAACTTGCTGGATTGGAGGGATAGTGTGTGTGAGTGCAACTATCTGAATTTCCCTATAGAGAGCCAAATGGTTCCCTTCTGTGCTGTTATGATTCTATGGAGATGATGTGACACTAATGAGTCACTTGATATTTGGGTAAAATCAGGTGTTCGTAACTCCAAGTCACAATTTACTTTTTATTTAAGGAAATGGAAGAAAAGCCAGTTACTTTCTGCTGACCTTAAGGCTAGTCTCTTCTCCAGCAGGGATGCTGAGTATTTCCAAGCAGCTACTGATTTTGAACATCAGGGGTCCAATAAATGTACTTCTGAATTGGGAGAAAAGTGGAACTGTAGCTGACTTCTACTTAACTTATCTTTTCAAAAGATGTTCAAATGTCCCTCTGTCTTGAACTTGTAATTGATCTTGTAAAGTTCCTAATTTGGTACATTTCTAAATGTTTGGTAATAGAGCAGTTAAAAGATAATTTGTCTGATTTGATGTGCTCCAGTGGCCCTGTGTAACCTTAAGGGAACAAACCAGGTTAAACATCTCAGCAACAGTTATCCTCAAAGCAGTCACTCTTTATGCCTGTCAGAAAAAGATTGTCAAGCTTGTAGTCTTTGTTATATAGTGTATTGTGTGGAGCATGACACAAAGCTATTGTCATTTATAAAATTGTGCAAGCAGCAGCAAGGGAGATCTATTAATTTAAATAAATTAACATATGTATCACCAGATAATGTAATTGCAACTACGTCTTCTCTACCTGTCATTTTGTGGTTCTGAATAACGTCCCCCTACCAACAGTGTTCAGTATTCCCTGGTGCTGATTAAATATGTTTGTCATTCTCATTTTGTCCTGATTTGTAAGTTGTTTTTTGTCATCATTTTATAAACCTCTTCTAATATTTGTGTAAATTTTGAGGCTAAAACATCATACTGTAGAAATATATTTGAGGTTTTGCCATTGCCAATCAAATGTCTTGATGAGCTCCAGGTTTCATGAAATATTTCACGTTTTCATTTATAAATGACACTCTAAATTTTAGGTTTACACTCCCTTGCTGTGGCTTTCCCATACAGAGGTAAAGAGGTTGATACAAAGAAACAGTTGATATTTCTAACATTTTTCAGACCTTGCTTTGATCAGCACCTCAAATGGAAAGCAATACAGACCAGTTTCTGCAACTAGTCCTTGTAATTTTTGAGTCTGGTGTCAAAGCAACCTGGTGAATCAGAACTATGACCTCTCCAAGGCTTTATTAAAATTCTTTGTTCAAACCTGATGTAGTTTAACAAAGGCTATGCAGAACTGTTGCAAGACTTTGAGATAACAAGGTGTAGAACTGGATGAACACAGCAGGCCAAGCAGCATCAGAGGAGCAGGAAAGCTGACGTTTCGGGCCTA
>NC_063357.1:7182300-7303209 GCF_021869965.1 Rhincodon typus | reverse complement strand
GAGGGTTTAGGCCCGAAACGTCAGCTTTCCTGCTCCTCTGATGCTGCTTGGCCTGCTGTGTTCATCCAGCTCTACCCTTGTTATCTCAGATTCTCCAGCATCTGCAGTTCCTACTATCGCTGTTGCAAGACTTTGTCCTTTTTGTACGCTGTTTCCCATAGAAGCCGTTTGTTTGCTTAAAAACTAAGTAATGAGAAGCTATGGAGATCAACATTTCTTTCAATAGAACCCCTCTGAATCTATTTATTAAGCTAGTCTTCATTTCAACTCTGATTGTTAATTCTGAGAGTCTCAGTCTTGCATGTGGAATTTTATCTTCTGAAATATAAAGCTACATGCTTCAATAGTATTCTAAAAGATCTTGAGGTATGATTTATTGCTTTTTGAACCAAATTGTAACTGCCGTTTTGGATATATATCGGGAGCATCTCTAAATGCTTTTGAGAAATTATTTGCGTTGTTCTAGTTGTTTAATCTACACTTTCTACTTATTGGAATCTTTCTTTTGAAAGATGCACTGTTGCTTTTGATGCCAATCCTCTGTGTCTTAATTTGCACATTGTACGCCATAGCACTTTGGTGTTCAAAATGGTGTCGTGGGATCACTTAGACCATATGAGGACAAATGGAACATCAGGTTAATGTTTTCCAAAAACGGGTACAACTATGTCATTGCATCATTTTGTTAGAATACTGAAATTTCAACCTGAATTTCATTGTTCAAATCTCTGGAATGAATCTGCAACCGCCAGATGCTGATGCAGTTGATTCACCTGTGTCACAGGTGGCGTGCACACTTTTAACTTCACCACTATACAACTGTATACAAATTCATGAATTTGTTTTTCATATTAATATCTTGGGTTCTTGTACTGCCTGCATCATTTATTTTAAAAGTTGCATTTATCCAAAGTAAGCATATAAACACCATGTATTGTTGGTCATAATAGTACTGCAAATGTTTCATAAAAAGAGGCTGAGCTATGGCAGATTGACTCGGGGCAGGTGACCGAACAGTTAGTTGAAGAGGTAAGTTTTAGCAGGTTTCTTAAGAGATTTTTTAATAACAAAATTTCTACGGTTTGGTACCTGATACGTGACTGCCACTGGTTGACCAAACTCAGTATGAGTTGTACAAGGTTCCAGAGATGTACAAAATGGCCAAATCAGTTAGTTATCACTTTATTGAACTATGTACTTCATAGCAGGCACTTGGTTTTGTTGGTAGTTGGAGAGATTCTTTGGGTTACACTCAGGTTAGGCAGGTGACATCAGTGTTTTATTTGCTTTTTAGTAAGTCAGATATGCTATAAAATGTGCAGCAGTTGCAGTATTCCACATGTAAGAATATTTCTGAACGTCAGCAGTACTCTCCCAGGAATCATGCTACTTAGAGGTTTGACCTAGCTTTGGGGAATTCTCAGATAAACAAGGAAGTGGATTTTTGTTGAAATTCAGTTTATTAGACCAAATAAAATGGAGGTTTGAGCAGATTTCAAATACTTGTGTATCTGGTCAGGTCTCCCCTGGGCTGGGGGAAAAATCATTGGATGTGTAAAACAATTTCTGCTGCCTCCTTCTCCCCCTGTAATCTATAACTGTGTAATGCTATCAGCTGAGGGCATCTTATGGATGTAAATAAACTCCAAAAGTGCTTGCACATGAGTTAACTTTGAAGGAAGTTTCTAAGATGTACTGGGCACAGGAAAAAAAAGTTTGTTTCCTGAGGACAAATCCTGCTTTTCTTTTGCTGTTCACATTAATCCATTGCATTGTGTAACAAGTAACAACACATTTCAGATTCTAAAAATTGATTTTTGCGATCATGGAAGAGTATTAACGAAGTTGTTAGGTATAATCTCTGTCTAGAGTCTATTTTGAATAGGCTTAAGTTGGAAATAAAAAGGCTCTATTAAATCTTGATTTTTTTTTCCCTAGGTGGACAATTCGGGCTCGTGTTACCAATAAGAGTCAGATTAGAACATGGAGCAACTCCCGTGGAGAGGGAAAGCTATTTTCCATTGAGCTGCTGGATGAGAGTGTAAGAATCCTCCTGTGAATGTTTGTTGTTTTGTTTACTGACCACTAGGAGGTAGTCCCAGTAAACCTGCTTCATAATCGGCAAAATGTGTGCTGGTCAGCAGGGGGCAGACTTTCTTATTGTTGTTGCTTCATGAGCCCTTAAGGGAGATCTTTGTACTTGACGGCCAAATCAATCCGTCTCTGTTTGGACTGTTTATACTTGGAGCATTTTTAAAAGTCAACTTATTGATCAACTTGGCATATTTTTTAAACCTTTTTAAAATTGTATATTGATTTATTTTAATATTATTAGACATGTTGGGTTTATTATTAAGGCTTTTTGGAAATAAAATCCAATATACTATTTAAAATGATTTGTTACTAATAGTTTTTCAAATACTTGTTTGTGTGTTAGAGCACTGTGCAGGCTAAAGATTTCACAGCCTGGCACCAGACTGTCCGATGGTTTCTGAAGACCTGCCATAATTTGATTTTTCTGTGGTGGACACAACCAGAACTGATTCAACATTAGATTTCAGGCCATCCTGATTATTGTACTTAATGGATGGATTTAGTGATACTCTCTCTAATTGACTTGATAAACCACCTTTCAGATATCTTTTTCATATTGCTTTGCCAAAAATATCTGCCAAACAAATCGAAGTCTCTTGTTAGTTGATCCAATGCAGTTGTTTCCCTCTTAACGTTTTATGGAGGGTTTAGTGCACCAGCAGAATATATTTTTCTATGCTAATCGTGTGATTTTAGCAGCTGTATTATTTGTCAAAATGCATAGAATCATACAGTGCAGAATGAGGACATTCAGCCCATCATATCTGTGCTGGTCAATAAAAATCTGACTACGCTAGTCTCATTTTCCTCCTTTTGGCCTGTAGCCCTAGAGGCTACAGTGACAGAAGTGAATGTCTAAATTCTGCTTAAATAGGTCATTGTTTCTAATTCAACCATCCCTTGCGGTAGAGAATTCCAGACTCCCGTCACCCTTTGAGTGGAAAAAACATCTTCCTTTCCTCTACTTTTTTTTAGCTTTCTACCTCATACCTTAAATCTATGCTCTTAGATTTTGACCTCTCCCACAATAGGGAAAAAGTGCCTTCATATCTACCCTATCTATCACCATCATAATCTTGCACATTCCTTTTGGGTCCCTTGTCAACTTTCGCTGCTCCAAGGAAAACAACCCCAGGCTACCCAATCTTTCCTCATGGCTCAGACACCTCAGCCCAGGCAATATCCTGGTAAATCTCCCCTGCATTTTCTCTAGAGCAATCACACCCTTCCTATAAAGTGGTGAACTGAACTGCATGTGGTACTCCTAATGTGGTCTGACAGCAGTTTTTATGCAGTTACATGTTTGGCCTGGACACAATGTCAGAAGAGTGGGAAGCAGTTTTATCTGTGAATAGCTGCTCCCCGTTCACTCATGTTAAATTGTATCAAATCTTACTAGAATTAGTTCCCCTGCTCCCAACTTTAGAAATTATTTTCCTGACCTATCTTTATCATTTTCCATAACTATCCCAAATCTAACGGAGTTATGTTCATTGTTTTCAAAATGCCTCCGCCTGCCAGCTCAAACTTTAAAATATTAGATCCAGAACTGCCCTGTGTCCCCTTCTACATACTAGCTAAAAAATAAAGTTCTTCTGCGTGAAATTTAGGAGTTTTCTCCCTCATACCTTCCGCAATAAAATAATCCCAGTTAATATTTGGGTAGTTAAAATTCGCTACTTTTACTCCATTATTTTTATATGTTTTTGAAATTGGATTATGCATTTGATCCTCTGTCTCCCTGACTGGGGTATTATAGTGCACACCCAACAGAATGTTTGTCTTTGTTCACTTCTACCCATGTGGTCTTACTGGATGATCCTTCCAAGATACCATCCCTCTGTACTCCTTGATCATTATTGTAAACTCCTCTTCTATCCTTACAAATCTGATTTGTCTGAATGTTCTGTAACCAGGAATGTTGAGAGGCCAATCCTGCCTATTTTTCAGCCAATTCTTGGATTACATACTCCCATGTGTCTACCTGCCCTTGGCTCATCTGCTTTTTTCCTCCAGCTCCTTTTCTCTAAATTTGAGTATTGCTAAACTCACTTCTTTCTTATCTAGCCTGTTTTTTTGTTTTTGCCTTCAGGATCACTCAGTTGCATTTTAACTTATGCCAGCTTATTTTCCCTCCAAAGTACTGTCAGGATCCTATACCCCTGCCAACCTAGTTTAAATCCACTCACTGTTTTAGCAAAGCCTTCCTGTGAGGATGGTCCCATTCCTGTTCACTTGTAATCTGTCCACCTTCTAGAGGTCCTGCCTCTGCCAGAAATGGTCCCAAAATCTTCAGGAATCTAGATCGATCCATCCATCCTATACCATGTCTCCAGCCTGCATTCATCTGCTCTATTTGTACTCTATTTGTATGTTTATTCATGCATGGCACTTGGTGTAAATCTGGAAATTACTGCCTTTTGAAATCTTGCTTTTCAGTTTCCTATCTAATCCCCTAAAGTATGCTTACAGGACCTGATGTTTGTTTCTTCCTGTGTCATGTGTCCCAAAAATGGGCCACAACCTCTGGCTGTTTACCCTTCCAGTTCAAAGTGCCCTGTAGCAGTTCCGTGAGATCCTTGACCTGGGAGGGTAGGTGTGGTGCTTCAATGATTTTAAAATGTTCAAAAATTTAATATTTTGTATTATTTCATTTTTGGGGTATCCCATGATGCTAACTCATTGAATAAGTATTGTAAGAACAGCTTTGCTCTTTGGTACTTTGCCTAGTTACCCTTGTTGGACAAAGCAAAGAAAATTAGATTGGCGCTGAGGGGAAACAAAAGCACGTCTCCAAGGATAGAGTGGGGAAATGAGACTGACTTCATTGTTCAGGCCACCTATTGTTAAAGAAATGTGGTAAAATGACCTGCCCCTGTGCCTTAATCACTGATTCTAGAAATGACTGTAAACTGGCTTATTTAATTATAAGGCAGTGCCATAGTTGTACTCATTCAGACCTTATTACCGAAACAGTCAAGTGTGGAAAGACCCATCCTTACCCATGATCTAGCACTTAACCTCAGCGTTTTATGGACACTTTTGCATACTACAGAAAAACCAGGGATTAACTAACTTTCTACTGACAAATGACAGAACCTGTTATCCATGGCTCACAAACATTTAATCATCACTACTGTCAATTATAGAATAGAAACATTAGAGTAGTTACCCAGAAAATGACCATTTGGTCTGTCCTGTTCCTGCAAGAACTGCTCATTTACTCCCACTTCCCTGCCTTTTTATTACAACCCTGCATTCAGGGACGATAAATTTAAAGCAGTTTCCGCTAAATCTGAGAATGCAAGCGAAACTTCTAAATCCAGAGAATGGTGAGAATATGTAGACCTTACTACGAGTGGAAATACTGCAAATACCCGAGGTGCATTTACGAATCTGCAGAAGTGAATACTGACATAGATCAGTGGTACTGAATGGCTGTCCTCAATGCACTACCTAAGGATCAGTTCATTCAGTATCATTTGCTGCGTGTTCTTAGCCAGTGATCCATCCTCTTGTCAGTGTGTTTGAGTCCAAGAATCTGGAAAAAAAGCAAATTCTCCTTAGCTGTAAAATCCCAACTAAGAATGTTTGTCACTTCGAGTCCCAGTACTACAATATTTAAACTATCAGGCTGCTTTGAGTGCATTTGCAACATATTTTGACAGCAAATTTTTAATGACCAATATTGAGCTGAAACTACATATCCAGCAGGGAAGGCACTTAGTTAATACTGCAGATCACAATCTCCATTAAGCAATTGATCGTAAAACTTCAGAGAATTATATGGAATGCATTTTGTACCCGACTCTTCAGAATTCCAATAATTTTGTCTTTAGTAAAAGGTTTAAATAAATAATGTATGGTCTGGCTTGGTCATCTAATCATAAAACATAAGACTGCAATGAATTATACAACAAAGTCTGATGTTTCCTAGAGTAATTTGAATGTTTGCACATACAAGGGAAGAGAATCCAGAGTGCCCCCATTATATTTCTACTGTATTCAGAAGATAGAGTGGGATAATCCTTGCAGAATAAGATTCTGGAATTTAGTCTGCATTTTTTTATTAAGACAAGGTTGGTGTGATTTAAATACTTGCGTCTCCAGCACAAGAACCAGCCATTTGGCCTATGCTGTTCCTTCATTGTTGCTGGGTCAAAATCCCGGAATTCCCTCCCTAATAGCATTGTGGGTCAACCCAGAGCAGGAGGACTGCAGCAGTTCAAGAAGGCAGCTCACCACCACCTTCTCAAGGGCTCCTAGGGATGGACAAGAAATGCTGGCCAGCCAGCAACGCCCACATCCCACAAAAACGAATAGAAAAAAATTGCCACTGTATACTCTGTCTAATCAAGGTTTTCTATCCTCCTGCATATCCCTCTATTCCATTGTCTAATCTGTGAATCAAGACTTCGTTTAAAGGCCCAAATTTCTATTTTGTCCACTCCATGTAGCAGTAAAATCTGTTTTCTTCACTGGGTGCAGCAATTCTTCCAAACATATTCATTTTATCTGTATTTGGCTGCATAGTATTCAACCCTGCCATCTTGTTATAGAATACCTGCCTGTTTCAAAGCTTAGGATTTTGCCTCTTCATCAGCTGATGTAACACAAGTTGCAGATTATGCAAAAATTGGATAATGAAACATACTTATGGTGTGCCACTTCCATCTTCCAGGATTCTATTGACTGCAGATTGGAGTGTAGCAAATGTCACCCCAATATTTAAAAAGAGGGGTAGAGAGAAAACAGGGAATTATACACCAGTAAGCCTAACGTCCGTAGTGGGGAGAATTCTTAAATCCATTATCAAAGACTTTATAGCAGAGCATTTAGAAAGCAGTGGCAGGATCAGACAGAGTCATCATGGATTTATGAAGGGGAAATCATGCTTGACAAATCTGGAATTCTATAAAGATGTAACTAGTAGAGTTGACAAGGGGCAGCCAGTTGATGTGGTATATTTGGACTTTCAGAAAGCGTTTGACAAAGTCCTGCACAAGAGATTATTGCACAAGATTAAAGCGTATGGGATTGGGGGAGGTGTATTGAGATGGATTGAAAACTGGTTGGCAGAGAGGGAACAAAGAGTAGGAATTCGTGAGTCCTTTTCAAATTGGCTGGCAGTAACTAGTGGGGTGCCACAAGGATTGGTGCTGGGACCCCAGCTATTCACAACATTTATTAATGACTTGGATGAGGGTACAAAATATAACATCTTCAAGTTTGCAGATGACACCAAGTTGGGTGGGAGATGGAATTGTGACACCGATGCACAGATCCTTCAGCGTAATCTGGACAGGTTTGGTCAGTGAGCAAATCAATGGCAAGTGTGTATAATTTGGATAAATGTGAGGTTATTCACTTTAGCAGCAAAAACAATAAGGCAGATTACTACCTGAATGGCTGTAAATTTGGGGAGAGGAGTGTGCAGCGGGATTTGGGTGTCCTTGTGCACCAGTCGCTGAAGGTAAGCATGCAGGTGCAGCAGGTGGTACAGAAATCAAATGGTATGTTGGCCTTCATTGCAAGGGGTTTTGAGTACAGGAGCAGGCATGTGTTGTTGCAGAGAGGGCCTTGATGAGGCCACACCTAGAATATTGTGTGCAGTTTTGGTTTCCTCTTCTGAGGAAGGATCCTTTTGCTCTTGAAGGAGTGCAGCTAAGGTTTACCAGGCTGATTCCAGGGATGGCAGCACTGACACATGCGGAGAGACTGAGTATGTTAGGATTGCTTTTGCTGGAGTTCAGACGAATGAGGAGGGGGAATCTCATAGAGACTTAATATTCTAACAGGACTAGATAGGGTAGATGTAGGGAGGATGTTCCTGATGGTGGGTGCATTCAGAACCAGGAATCACAGTCTGAGGATTCGGGGTAGACCATTTAGGATGGAGATGAGACATTTGTTCACCCAAAGAGTGGTGAGCCTATGGAATTCATTACTACAGGAAGTAGTTGATGCCAAAACATTGAATGTATTCAAAAGGCAGTTAGATGTAATGCTTGAAGCAAATGGAATCAAAGGTTATGTGGAGAAAGCAGGATTAAGCTATTGAGTTGGGACAATCAGCCATGATCATGATGAATTGGGAGCAGGCTGGAAGGGCTGAATGGTCACCACCTGCTCCTACCTTCTATGTTTCTATGAAGCTGTTCTCCCTGTTACATCTCCAAATATGAGAGGTGATGTTGAACAATCTTCCCTGTGAAGGAACTATGAACTGTGTTGGACCTCATCCGTTTTTGTGTTTCAGTTCAGCATTTAGACATCAGGGTGATTCGTTGTTATCTCTCAAGTTATAATCTGGAAGAATAAATTGGACATCCATTTGATTTTTCAGGACTTTTGTTATTCTATGTAATGTAATTTACTTTAATCTGCTATTTTAAAGGATGGCCTTATTGTTTCCATATATGGTCTTGGTTTGAGCCATCTATAATTGTAGTACTTTAAACTCTACACTCAGTTTGTTCATCAACATATGATGTAGACTGATGCTTTTTGCATCTGCAAATCTGTTTCTTCATTCCCCTCTGACTGCAACAATGTTTGTCTACCACATGGCACCATTATTTTTGACTCTCTGCTGCTTGAGCATAATATTAATACCATAATATGATGGGACCATTTTCCAGTCCCACATAATAGTGGATCCATGTGCAAAGAAATATTGATTTGGGTCTGTGTAATCCACTGATTTTTCTTTTAATTATAAGTATCTTTCTCCCATCTTTAAATGAAAGTTTCCATGATGTCCATGACTGAAAGGTCTTGGTACTTCTACATAGCAGTATCGGTGAGTTATAAATTGTGGCTCTTTTTGGTTTAAAAATCAATGCATTTGTTTTCCACTGTTCGTTAATCATCATTTTTGGCATTTATTATTTATTTCTAAATCTTATTCACCAGACGCTGCATAAACGTATATTTTTCTTGTCTCTTGCAAATTTCTTCCACCAAATAATCGGGAGATGTTTGGTTGAAAGAACAGTAATATCTAAAATAGATTCCACTGTACCACTTGTTAAAATACAATAAACTTTCATTTAAAAAGAAAATAGAAGCAATTTGTCTCAAAGCTGACTGTTTAATGGAATAGTTTGGCAGCATTGATTTTTTTTTTTTTAATGAATTACGTTAAGCACAAAATCACGTAAGCTAGGCACTGACACACAATTGAGCGTGGTTTTTCACCTGTAACTTCCCTGCATAGTAATTTCTTGATCTTGGCTGGGACCCTCTGAAGCAGTTCCTGATAGAGAAATTGAGTTCTTAACAGTGGATGGAAGGACCATGGGCAAGATGGAAATGGAGTGCCACAGAACCTGCTGGAGGTTATCAATTGTTGTAGTTTTAAAAAAGAAATTTGATCTTGATACAGGAATCACCCCTAACTAGATGCAGAACTCCTATTGATTTGAATTGCTTTGTTTTGCAGGGTGAAATTAGAGCCACAGCTTTCACTGACCAGGTGGATAAGTACTTCCCACTTATTGAAGTGAATAAGGTAAAGAGCCCGTGTTGTTCTCCGACTACTACACTTAATACATTGTGTTTATACTCCCAAGATGTTTTATGTCCTAGTCTGGAGAATACTCAGATTTGTGCACAAGCAACTTGCTTCCAAAGTGAAGGCACCTTTGAAAGGTAGATGCTTGTACATTCAATGATCTTGTTATATTACAGTGATCTCTAGCTTTATTTAAGATGGAGCTTAAAATATGTCTCTGAGAGCTATTCATATAAAGGAAAATAGCTTTGTTATTGTGGAATTGATTTAGACTTGCAACTATAAAATCTGCAGCAACATTGAGATGCATTGTAAATATGCAGTCTTGGTCTTACTAATTTTCAAAGTGTAAGAGAACATATGTGATAGAATGAGATGCATTCTATGTACAGTCAGAACGAGGGTCCACCCACCCCCACTTTGATTTGGAATCCAGCAGTACAGATGAACTCATTGACTTGCTTGGGAGAGGTTCAAGATTTCCCTCTAAGAAAAGATATTGTGTCCCCTCCCCTGTGGGCACTTCTTTGCCTGAATGCCTAAATGTGACACGAGCATGAAACCTAGGGGAATGGAATGTTAAGTTTTAAAAACACAATTAAAGTTGTAATTGTAGCTCAAGTTTTTTAAATGTATCTCTGCCAGCTTTGGAGACTTCATTCAAATTAAAGATCTCGGTTTTATGTACACTTGCATTATAATTCTAGTTGAATGTATTAAGCATTTGTATTATAGACTGAAGACTACATTTCAAATGAAAACTGATTTTGTAAACTTTCCATGTTGTAATTGTACTTTCTCCCCATTTAAAATGCTGCAGTTGCAACAATGACGAGAATTTGAAGAATGACTGACTGGTTTTCATGGATACTGTCTGTTTTAATGGAAATGTTAAAATCATGTATGACTTCATAATGACTTGTGCATCCCGGTCCAATTGTCCTGTAACCTGGCTTAACCTGGAATTAATTGCCATGAGAGATTGACTCACTCACATTCTTGTTCCTTATAATGACTGGTTAATGTTTTGATGGAAGGTGGGACTTTCATGAAGGAGTAAAATTAATACTGATCTAAGAGTTTTTCAAAATTGTGAAAGATTTTGAGGATCCAAGCAGGAAATGCTTTCCAATTGTAGCTGAAGGTTATTTGCATCAGAAGCCTGAAGGAGGTAGTTGCTATTGAGTCAGAGATCAGAGTTTAAAAGGAAACTCATTTAGTATGTTAAAATGAAGAATATAAGCTATTTTCCTCTTTTGTTCATTGTATATTCATAGGTGTTACTGAGATAGTGGAACTTGAGCTTGTGCCTCCTGAATCATTTGTCTAGATCCCTTAGTTACAGTTTTGGATGAGGGTCAGGCATCTGCCTATTCGGTGAGGTTCGTCATAGGATCAAGAATGATTCATTCAACACCTCAAGCCTGTTAAGTAGACCAGGAAGGATGTCTTCATTGACCTGTGGTCGGTCCTTTTTGGCCAGAGGCATGTGGAGATTGGAAGGAGATGCAAAAGTTACTCCCAAAAAAAATGCAAGAAATTACACCTGAAACAACTTGCAAGAATGGTTGTAGTAAACTTGTGCATTTGGCTGTTGAGTTGCTTTATGACTGATATGCAACTGTTTGTTTTGTTAAGTTTAGGATGACCAGATGTCGATGGTATGAGCTATAGGGAGAGGCTGAATAGATGGGGCTGTTTTCCCTTGAGTGTAGGAGGCTGAGGGATGACCTTTTATAGAGGTTTCTAAAATCATGAGGGGCATGGATAGGGTAAATAGACAAGGTCTGTTCCCCAGGGTAGGGGAGTCCAAAACTAGAGGGCATAGGTTTAAGGTGAGAGGGAAAGGATTTAAAGGGACCTGACGGGCAACTTTTTCACGCAGAGGGTGGTGCGTATATGGAATGAGCTGCCAGAGGAAGTGGTGGAGGCTGGTATAATTACAACATTTAAAAGGCATCTGGATGGGTGCATGAATAGGGAGGGTTTAGAGGGATATGGTCCAAATGCTGGCAAATAGGACTAGATTTATTTGGGATATGTGGTCAGCGTGGATAAATTGTACCAAAGGATCTGTTTCTGTGCTGCAGAACTCTGACTCTCACTCTGTTTGATATAGGGAGAAGGAGAAGTTGTGAATTATCGTTGGTCGTTTAAAGCAGTTGGGTTAAATGCTTCTGCTTTGTAATTCCAGGTATATTATGTGTCAAAAGGAACATTGAAGACTGCCAATAAGCAGTATACATCTGTGAAGAATGATTATGAGATGACTTTTACTAACGAGACCACTGTGATCCCTTGTGATGACTCCGATGATTTGCCAACGGTCCAATTTGAGTTTGTGCCAATAGATCAGCTGGAAAATAAGAACAAGGATACGATGCTTGGTGAGAGACTTTTAAAGGAAAGGTTCAATATAGTCCAAATTTTGTAACATATGAGCTGCTTATGATCAGTGGTATTTTTCGGATGCCCCATCCTGCTCTTTGCTAGTACGACCTAGTATTGAAGTGGTATATAGTAATTTTTCTATAGATCAAAATTCAGAAGTCCTAGCCAAGGCCTGCTCTGCTGTTTGATGAGATGCACTGGTCCTTGACTTGAGCTTCATTTCATGCCTGGACCTCCGATTCCCTGAGTAATCCAAAAATGTATCAATCTTTGCGTCGGCTATATTCTACAGCCGAATGTTTATTTTAGAAAGTCTCTGCTTCAATTTTGACTTGAAGTTGGAACAAGAGCTTTCGACCCACATTGATCCTGGGCCACTAAATGATGTGTCTTTCACCTGTTGGACTATTTTGATGGTATATTCTGTATAATTTCTCATGGTCACTTTTTAAATGGCTCTTTCCAGATGTAATTGGAGTATGCAAGTCATTTGAAGATGTCAGTAAGATAACAGTGAAGTCAAACAATCGAGAAGTATCTAAGAGGAATGTTTGTCTGTTGGATATGAGTGGAAAAATTGTCACTGCTACGCTGTGGGGTGAGGATGTAAGCATCTTTCTTTCTTCAGAATTTTTTAGATCAAATTAATCAATTGTTTTCGATACTTGAAGTTGACTGAATTTTCTTGCAGCAGTGGTTATTGTCTGAATTCTGATCACAATGGGTAGTCCTGTGCAGCATCTTTGGAAGGGAAGCAATCAACACTAGTCATCTGATTATGATCTACACCAGTATGGCACATTATTTCAAGATATAGTTGTATCAGTGTAGTTAGAACTAATAGTTTTGTATTCTTACGTTGTTCCCTACCTTGGGCTTTTCACATTTCAGTGAAATTAATTCTTGGAAGCTAATTCAGACAGTGTCATCCAGCTTGTACTCCTATAAAAGTTGAATTTCTGAGACTAAGTTTTTAGCTTAGAAATAGAGGTTGACTTTTACATAAGTAACACTTTTGGAGAGTTTGAAATCTGCACCTTCTCATTGCCCTGCTATTGCAGTAGCCATATCGGATAGTGTTCTGTCACTCCACTTCCAAAAGAAGTGTGAACTGAGTGGAAAGCATGTAAATAGTTGTTAATCTTCAGAAGCTGGTTTCTGTAAATATAAGATCAATTAATTAAATCTATCAAATTCGTCAGAGACATAAAGACATTGTATTCATTGTATTCCTTGTATTCAGGATAAAAGAATCCCACAAATATTCATCTTCTATGCTAAGGAGTGCATTGGATTTCTCATAACTGTCATCTCCATTTTAATTTTGTATGAGAAATCTACAATGAACTGTGTAATAGAATTGCTATCCTTGAGGTTCCAATGCTGTGCCCTTGGTGAACGTCTCTGATCATCCAGTCATTCCACTTTTTTCAAATGCGATTCTTGAAGTACTCGTTTAGAGAGATACGGTTGGTCACACCATGAATCACTTCAACAAAATCAAGGTGTGATCTGAACCCGGATCAAAATGACAACGGTTTTGCTTCCTTTATGACCAGGTCAGAAGCATCGAACTTTACTTAGCCATGTTTGTCAGGCCACTTTCATCCTTACAACCATTCTTTGTCATGATTGTGATTGATTTTCCTGTTTTAGGAGGCTTTTTCTCTTGATTGTCACTATTGGCTTGAGCTTTGTCATGTAGAACATACATGATTGTCTCTGTAAATCTAGAATTTGTGATCAGTTGTGTTCATTAATACTTCTTTCACTCTAACCTTACAATGAGTCCCTAGCAAAATTCATGGGCATTTCATTCATGTTTCCAATGCAGAATATTCTGTATCTATTCTTTTGTCCGTGTTTAATTACAAACTGTTGCAACCGGTTTATTGCATTTCAAGTTCTGGTGGGAGATGCTGTGAAATCTTGGTTTTGTGATGCAGTACAAAATTGTTTTTAATTCAGACAAATATTCAGATATGTCCTCAACTGATTATCTTTGTATTTTGCAACTTTGTCTTTCTTCTGCTTGCTTGCTTATTTTTAACATCTGCCTAAGCTGTAGAGGTAGTACCGTCCAATCTCTGATGTTCTTCTCTATCAGCCACAAAATTATTTGTCTGGACTGTAATGTTGCCACTAATCCTTCATACCCTGTTGCCGCATTAGTGGGATTTGCCGGACTGCCACACAGACCATTATGATAATAACTTTGATATCATGTGTTGGCCTGCAGAACAGAACAGAACAGCTACCTACGATGGTGTGTTATTGTTCCGTTAAGTAGGTTTGCACTAAGGCACCTTTGACTTTAGCAACAAGTGGTGGTAAATATGAACAGTTTGGATGTTTTGGCCAAACATCTGGAATCAACTTTGGAAGAAATTGACCATTAATTACATACTGTATATAACTTCCTCAGGTGCTTGTGAAAGGAACAGAGACCGGCATTTTGTGTAGTGTATCTCATCTTAGAGGTTTTGTCAGGCAGAATTTCATGTAATTGGAAGTTTGTCATCCCTTTTGAAATAGATGAATGCAAAACCAATTGACAACTACTGCAATAACCTGAGGACAAATTCACTGGTTCTTTAATGCTGGTGCAAACTATTCATGTACAAGTAAGCTGGGCTTTGGAATGGATAATGGAAAATTAAAATTTTGATATTAAATTTGAGATAAAGACTGCATGTAAGCATAAGCTGATTGAGCAGATAAGTGGCATCTGCAATTTGGTGCAGAAAAAGATAAAAATTGTGTAAGAATAGGGAAAGGAAGTACTTACTGCGCAGAGGTGCTTTTTGTTTTATCACAAGCAATGCTCCGCCTGTTTTGCCCTTTGGAGCCATTGAGACGCAACCATATTGCTGAGAGTCTAGAGTCATTTGGTAAGGTCAGCAGATGTCTTTCTTTAAAATACATTAGTCAATCACATGGGTTTTTACCACACTTGGTATTTTCATTGTTACCATCACTGCTTGATTTTTAATAGATTAAATTTAAATTCCCAGGCTGTAAACATCAGTGTCTGAGGAACGAAGCCAGTAATGTTGCCACTATGCCATGGTCTCCTGATTTGGTTTCTGGAGCCATAGTATCAATGCAACGACACCAAGATCACAAAGTAATTTTGTGTTTGTTACTAGCTAAAATGTAGTTTACAACATCTTACAAAACATACACCAAACAGCATCTGAAGAAGTGCAAGGTTGGTTTACTCGCATTTTACCATGATGCGGAATTACAATTGTGAAAATTGTGAACGTCATGGAGTGACTTAATGGAGACCCTTAAGGGTATTTTGGTCTGTATGGCAATGAATTATTTATGTTGATCAGAGGTTATAACGATGGCACTAATTTAAACATAGTCTGAAATGAACATTAGAAAATAAATTGAATAGTTTGGACGTGAAAGTTTCTTCCACAAACTGATGAAGCTGTGCTCAGCATTTTAGTTTTTAGAGTAATAGATACTTGCATAGAAATAGGACTATTAAAGGGTCTCCATAAAAGTGAGGAGGGGGTCATGTGAGGAGATGCTAGATATCTCTTTCTGTTGTATTGATTTTGACTTCCAGGTGGACTTACATAGCTAGTTTGTGATTTGTGGCTTGTACTTTTGTCAGAGGCATACAATAGAGCATTTGGAAAATGTTGTTCTAATCAAGCAGAGTCAGCATGGTCTCCTGAAAGAGAAATTGTGTCTGACTAATTTATTAAGGATTTTTGAGGAAGTCTTAACTAGAGTTGGTAGAGGGGAATCAGTAGATGGCGTTTGACAAGGTACTTCTCAGAACATAAAAGCCCCTGGTGTTAGAGGTAATATATTGGCATGGACAGAGAATTGGCTCACGGGCAGGAAATGGTCAGTGGGGATAAGGTTCCTTTTTCTGGTTGGCGACCTGTAACCAGTGAGGTTCCACAAGGATCAGAACTAGGACCACAACTGTTTACAATATATATTAATGACTTGTAGGAAGGAACTGAACGTACAGTAGCCAGATTTGCGACAAAAACAATAAGTGGAAAGGCAGGTTGTGAGAGGGATGCAGACTGTTTACTGAGAGATATTCATAGGTTAAGTAAGTGGGCAAAAAGTTGGCAAATAGAATATAATGTGGGAGAATGTGAAATTGTTTATTTTGGAAGGGAGAACAAAAGAATACAATATTTAACTGGAGAAAATCTGCAAAAAGCTGCAAAGGGACTTGGGAGTAGTTGTGCACGAAACACCCAAAAGCTAGCACATAGGGTGCAGCAGGTAATCAGGAAGGCTGATGAAATGTTGGCCCTTATTTCAAGGGGGGTTGGAGTGTGTGAGTAGCGAAGTCTTACTGCAACTGTACAAGGTGCTGGTGAGACCACATCTGGAGTACTGTGTGCAGTTTTGCTCCCCCTTACTCCAGGAAAGATATCATTCATTGGAACCAGTTCAGAGAAATTCCACTATGATGATCCCCTGGTGGGGAGGGATTGACTTATGAGCAAAGGTTAAACAGGTGGCACTCTACTCACAATGAGAGGTTATCTCGTTGAAACACATAGGATTCTTAAGGGGCTTGACAGGGTAATCACTGAGGATGTTTCCCTTCGTAGGAAAGTCTTGGTCAAGGGGGCATAGTCTCAGAATAAAGGAGTGCTGGTTTAAGACTGAGATGAGAAATTTCTTCTGAGGGTTGAGACTCTGTATTTTTAAAGCTGAGATAGATTCTTGATCAATAGGGGAAGCAAACGTTACAGGGAAAGGGCAGGGAAGTGGGTGTGAGGAATGTTGGATCAGCCATGATCCTATTGAATGGCAGATCAGGCTCGAGGGGCTGAACAGCCTACTCCTGTTCCTATTTCTTACGGTCTTGTGGACAGTCACAAAGTGGTGACCTTGGGGGAGAGGAGCAATGAGCACTAGTAGTTGGATGAGTTAATGAGTCTGAATCTCTTTATAAAATTAACTTAACACCTAACTGAAATTTACCATTTATATTCTCAAATCCCTTAAGCAAAGTTTATAAGGCATCCACTAGAAGAGTGATCTTTACCTAACTTTAGTTTCAGAAGCATATAAATATAGGCATCACCGTGTCGCTTTGTATTGTGTGTTGACATTTGGATGAGTAAGGGAATTAGGGGAAGGAATTGCTCCTTTAGCTCTTGCTTTTTCTTACTCTTCACTCCTAAGGATTTGGTTCTTCATTATTGGGGAAGGATGCTAGCTGTTTGCTAACTATTTGGTAATTGATTTAAGGTCTGTTGTATTTCTAAAAATCAAAATATAGACAGTTTCCTGGTTGCGAATGGATTCCATCCTTGAGGCTGGTGTTCTGGCAAGCTGAGTAACTAGGGAAATGGAGGATTTTGATTTAAATAATGGAGGCAAGAGTTCAAGTTCAGGAAGATTTGGTAAATCAAGCAATTGAGACTGAGTGAAAGTATGTTATAAACTAATTGTGAGAGGCAGGAATGGTGTGTAAAAAATCTGAGTACGTTGGATACGGCTAGAGGTTGTAAAATTAAATGAGTCTAAACTTTTTATATCTGAATACACGTCATTTGAAACAAAGCGGATAAACTAAGAGTACAAATAGAAATAGCAAGTATGATCTGATTGCCAACATAATAGTTGTAAGATGACCTATCTTAGGACTTTGAATATTTAAGGGTTCGCAACATTTCAGGAGGACATGAAGCTGTGAAAAGATGGAAGGATGATACTGATCGAAATAATATTAGTTCAATAGAAAGGGATGATCTATGTTCAGGAAAGCAGGATGTAGAAAGTGTTTGGTTAGAGATTAGGAATGTTAAACGCAAGAAATCTCTTGTGGGAAAAGTCTGCAAGTAGTGTACAAGTCCATTAATAGTAATCACATGGAAGGCAGAATATAAATGGACAAGAAAAAGGGAGTTTGTCAGAAATGTGCAGTGCTAATGATAGATGTTAATTTACACACAGACTAAAAAAATGGACAAATAGGCAAATGTATAATGAGAAGTGAATAGAAACTGTCCTGAAAACATTTCTGGAACCAACCAGAGGGGATTCTGCACTGCTTTTTTGTGCAATGAGATAGAATTACTTAATGCTCTCATAGTGAAGGTGCTCCACTTGGAATTGTCTCTTTCGTATTGGAACATATTCTGCGTATTCTGAAACGTCTTCGAAGTCTGCCGTTGCATCTCTTTTGGCCTATGCATTAACCAAACAGAACCATTCTTCTCTCCCTCAAACTAAATGTAAAATTCAATTATATTATGAATACGAGGGGAGATCTTATAAAAACATGTAAGATTATGAAGGGAATAGATAAAGTGGCAGCAGGGAGGTTGTTTCCACTAGCAGGTGAAATTAGGACTAGAGGGCATCGCCTCAAAATAAAGGGAAGCAGATGTAGGACTGAGGTTAGGAGGAACTTCTTCACCTAAAGGGTTGTGAATCTGTGGAATTCCCTGCCCAGTGAACTGGTTGAAGCTACCTCACTGAATGTTTTTAAGGCAAGGCTAGATAAATTTTTGAAGAGTAAAGGAATTAAGGGTTATGGTGAGTGGGCGGGTAAGTGGAGCCGAGTCTCAAAAAGATCATCCATGATCTTATTAAATGGCGGGGCAGGCTCAAGGGGCCAGATGGCCTACTCCTGCTCCTAGTTCTTATGTTACCAATAAGGGCACCTTCACTATGAGAGCATTAAGTAATTCTATCTCATTGCACAAAAAAGCAGTGCAGAATCCCCTCTGGTTGGTTCCAGAAATGTTTTCAGGACAGTTTCTATTCACTTCTCATTATACATTTGCCTATTTGTCCATTTTTTTAGTCTGTGTGTAAATTAACATCTATCATTAGCACTGCACATTTCTGACAAACTCCCTTTTTCTTGTCCATTTATATTCTGCCTTCCATGTGATTACTATTAATGGACTTGTACACTACTTGCAGACTTTTCCCACAAGAGATTTCTTGCGTTTAACATTCCTAATCTCTAACCAAACACTTTCTACATCCTGCTTTCCTGAACATAGATTATGTCAGACTTAGATGAAAAGCATAAAATTGCATAAAGATGCATGGCAGATTAGATTGGACACATATAAACAACAGCAAATGACTGACAAAAAGGAAAATTAGAGTATGAGTGTCAGTTAGAAATTAGAAGCTAGTAATTAGTTGAAGGTTTCTATGGATAATTGCAAAAAAAAAGTTTAAAATGAGCTTTAATCCTATAAAAAGTGAGTATGGGGAATTAATAATGGAAAATAAGGAGATGGCTTATTGAAAAGGTACTTTGCATTAATCTCCATTGAAGATGATAAAAGTGACATTCCAGAAATAGCTGCAAATCAGGAAATGAAAGGCAAGGAGGATCTCAAGAAAATTGCAATCACCAGGGCGATAGTACTGAGCAAATTGTTGAAGCTGCAGGCTGACAGGTCCCCGGGTCCTAGTGGACTTTGTTCTAGACTCTTAAAAGAAGTGGCTGTTTGAGATGGTTGATGCATTAGATTAAATTTTCCAAATTTCACTGGATTCGGGGATGGTTCCATTAAACTGAAAAAAAAAAAGCAAATGTAAAACATTAATTCAAAAACAGGTGGTGCAGAAGAAACATCTGGAAACTACAAGCCAGTTAGCTTAATGCCTACAATAGGGAAACTGTTAGAAGCTATTATTAAATATGTTATAGCAAGGCATTAGGAAAAAAAGATTAGGCAACTAGATGGAGGTAGCATGGTTTTTTTTTTGTGAAGTAGAAATCATGTTGAATCAATTTATTGGCGTTCTTTGAGCAAATTATGTGCTATTGTGTATTTAGATTTCTAGAAGGCATTCAGTAGACCACATTAAAGATTATTGTGAAAAATAAAAGTTCATGGTGTCGATTTATAACATTGGCTTCAATATAAAATTGTCTGGTAAACAAAATGCTGGGCATGTTACTTATTTTCTGGCTGAAAAAATGTACTAAGTGGTCTGCCACAGGGATCAGCGCTGAGGCCTCAACTTTTTATAATTTATGTAAATGACTTGGATGAAGAGACCAAAGGTAAGGTTGTTAAACTTGCTCATGAGACAAAGATGGGTAGGAAAGTAAGTTGTGAAGAGGACATGGGACACTACAAAGGTATCATAGTTTATGAATAGACAAAGATCTGGCAAATGGAGCATAATGTGGGGAATATATAACATTCCCCATTTTGGCAAGAAAAATAAAACATGTTTTCTAAATGGTGAGAGATTGCAAAGCTGAGAGACTTTTTTAGTACTTGCGAAAGAATAGATTTTTTTTATCCATTCATGGAATATGGGCTTCACTGGCTGGGCCAGCATTTATTGCCCATCCCTAGTTTACAGTAAAAATAGTGGTGAGCTGCTGTTTTGAACTACTGTCCGTTTGGAGAAAGTATATCCACAGTGCTTTTAGGGAGAGAGTTCCAGGGTTTGCAATGTACAGATACAGCAAGTAAAGAATAACTCGTAATGTTATCCTTTTATTATTTTTATTGTTTCAGTTCTCGTGAGACAACATCTGGTGTGTGTGTAGGTCATCTTATTTAAACAAGGATGTAAATGCGTTGGAAACAGTTCATAAAAGGATTGCGATGACGGGTTGTCTTCTGAGCATAGGTTGGACAGGCTAGGCTTTAACCACCGAAATTTAGAGTAAGAGGTGATTTGATTGAAATAGAAGAGATTCTGAAGGGTCTTAGCAGGATGAATATGGAAATTAATGTTTCCTGTTGTAGGAGAATCTCAAACTGGATATCAGTGTTTAAAAAGAAGGGATTGCCTATTTAAAACAGAAGAACTTTTTTTCAAAGGATCAAAAGGATTTGGGATGCCTGTCTGCAAAAGGTGGTGAAAATAATCTTTTGATGATTTTAACACTGGTAGGTAGATGCTTGATGAACATGGGGATGAGCAGAGGTTATTAGTTAGGTGGGAATGTGGAGTTGTCGGATCAGTCATGATCTTATTGAGCAGGCACAAGTGGCCTGCTTCTGCTCTAACCCTGTGTGTTAGTATGCAAATTCTCATCAAAGCTTTCTTCAGCCTTGTCATCACTGGTGCCTGGGTTAATGCCACCAGTGGCAGAAGTCTTGAAACAGGTGATTGCCTGCCTGTTTTCTGTGCCAGAGAATACTGAAACAATTACTTCAAATGGTCTTCAGTTAGAATTGATTCCAACTTTTTTCTTTTGTTTCCAGGCTGAGAAGTTTGATGGATCACAGCAGCCAGTGGTGGCTATTAAAGGAGCCCGACTTTCAGATTTTGGTGGCCGATCCCTATCTGTTTTGTCGTCCAGCATGATACTGGTTAACCCTGATATTCCAGAGGCTTTTAAGCTGAGGGCATGGTGAGTTATGATTTTGATTTTTGTCCTCATCTCCAGAAACTGCAAGTTTACTGTTTTGAATCATAACTGTGCTGAACATGCCTATATACCTATACATGCACCAACAGTGTCGGTGTAGAGCAATTCTGTCTGCACGAATGCTGTATTTCTAATATAAATGAAACCTGAATCTGGACTGTCAGTTTAAATCACAAGTGCCTTTTCTTGCATGAGTTTAGTGCTAATGCAATTTTGAAACTACCTCTCATAGATGCTGTATTGAATGTGGTTGTCAGAGCTGTAATGAGGCAGTAGATGTACGTAACTCACTTAACCATAGAAAAATGCAAAATTAATTTGTAATCCCAAACTTGTTGATGTAGGATGGCAGCAATATAAGCCAATCATCTGCTTATTTTTCTGCACTATGTATAAACTTAAGCTGCTTTGATACTGCAGGTGAAGCCAGTTTGTACATTTGACTGTGAGCATGTCAGTTGTATTGATTTTAGCAACTTCACTGTTTGAAGTTACAGCAGCACTTGCAGTAGCATCGTGAAGATATTGAAAGTTTTCCTGCAATACAAGGTCAATTGTTAAGGTATGAGGCCTGTTCTATTGGCCTCAGTCTTCATCCGCAGAGCTTCATAAGCTAAATGTAGAGAGTGTTTCCCCAGCTGAGGAATTCTAGGTCATAGTCTCAGGATTAGGGCCAATCATTTAGGATAGAAATGAGAAATTTCTTGACATCCCAAGGTTGAGAGTCTTTTGGTTTCCCTACGCCAGAGAGCTGGTCAGTCGTTGAATGTGCTTAAGGCAAGTTGTTTTTTTCTCCCAGAGAATCAAGGCATAAGGCGGAGGAAAATGGTGTTGAGTCTGGCAATCAACCATGATTGTATTAATAACAGGATGGACTTGACGGGCCTTGTGGTCTACTTGCATTTATGTTTTGTTTTTGTTCCTCTGAGAGGGCCGAGAATCGAGGTTAGAGATGTACGTAAGTGCATATTTCTGAAATTGATCTCTTCCTTTTATAGAAAGAATGGTGCAGGAATGAATTTTCAAATAAATCATAGATTATACACAAATCTATTTTGTACTTCAGCAACTTGGGAGCTTGTGGCTTTAAGCAGTGAGTGAGGAGAAATTGATTGAATCCTGTGAAATTCTGTTTTAGTTTAGATGCATGTTAATTCACAGCAGACCCATTTGCCTTGCCAGTAAGTCTAAGGAAATGCTTCCCATTGACAGTTAGTGTAAACAGTGAAGATCTTCCTTGTAGTTTTATAGGATTCCTACCTGTAATACAGCTTGCAGATATGCAGTGCAAGCTGGTTTTTTTCCATTGCTTGTATGCGATGGTAAAGTAAGAAAACAGTTTTTCAGTTGGTAAAATGTATATGTTCAATTGATGTGGATATGGAAACAAAATACAGCGCACACAGAAACTTTAGTAAAATTGTTACTATCTTTGGAAATTCTTCTTAAATGGAACATTAGAGTCAGAAAATTTAACATCTTGGATGACTCTAATGTCAACCCTTGTGTTCTTGTCAAAATATAATTTTTGGTGGTGTGAAGCACAGCTATCAACAATTAGCACCAAGCAATTACCTTTCCCTGTAAATGTTTGTTTTTGTTGCCTTTATTCTAGAATTAAATAAACTGTAGAATGAAAATTATTTGAGCTATATCAAACATTAATGGAATTCAGAATTTTAAGCAATATCTCATTCCGCATGTCTTGTTCTTATTTCTGTTGTTTGTATGCTAATAAAGGGTGGTTGTAGCTTTGACTTGCTGCTTAGTGCCCTCAGATCAGGAACAGCAACAGCACGATCCAGGGCAAAAACTCGATGCTTTGATCCAGAAAAGCATGAAACGTTCTTTTGAATGAACACTGCTAGCTACATCCTTTTCGTTTCTCACATCAGCTAGCTTTTATGCCCTTGGTGAAGATTGATGGTGAGATGAGGGCAGTTTGATGTTAGGGACTATTAGGAATGGAGTTGAGCCAACTGAACTCCTTTTGCTCAGTCTGGCTTGACTTTGCATTTTCTTCCCTCGAAGCATTGTTTTAGCAAGTCTAATATGTTGAACCAGAACATTTCGTTTCGTGAGGGAATGTGTAGTTTGCTTGGCAATGTATTCGATTCAAATGTGCAAAGTCGTTTTTGTTATGAAGTACAACTAGAATATATGCTTATGGATTGTTTCAGATTATCTTCACCCTAAGCACATGCCTTCCTAACCCCAGATCTGAACATTTTTGGATCAGAACATGAATGAGTTTATTTTTTCGGTGTTATGCTTTTCATTTTAAATGTTTCCTCTTGCCGCCTCCATAGGAAAATCTTGCCTTCCCTAGTCTGTGCTGATAGTAACCAATGAAACAGAACAATGCATTTGGTTTGAATATAACTGGTTTGGGGAGGTGTAAATGCCCAGTACTGGGTGTTATTACCGCTGTTTGATGCGCTTTTTGAAGATTTGGAGACTGAATTAGGCACCACAGTGAAACTGTTGAAGTTCAGTGGGCAGTGTATCGTCGCTGCTGGCTTAAGTAGGTAGATCTGTGGAACCCTGCACTGGTAAACTGACACTGCATTCTGATGAAAGTGGACAAAATTGGGGAAAAAAGCAAGTTTGTTTTCACTCGTGGATGCCACAAGTCCTTGGAGAATCAGGTATTCCAATTCAATATATCAAGTGCTTGGCCTTCAGGTCTGAAAAGAAAAATGATAGACCGCCTGAATTGAAATGAGCCTTGCGAGCTTGAGTCGTGGAGTCAGAGTTTTAGAGCATGTAAAAGAGGCCTTTCGGTTAATCATATCTCTGCCAGTCATCAAGCACCCATCTACTTTTAGTCCTGCTTTACAGTATTTGGCCTGTAGCTTTATGCTATATTATTTGAAGTGTTCATCGTAATACTACTACAATGCTGCGGTGGTGCCTGCCGCTACCACCTTTCAGGCAGTGAGTTCCAGCTTCTAACCATCCGCTGAAGAAAAACATTCTCTCTAATTGACGATTCTAATAAGGAGAAAACTTTCTTCCTATTTATGCCCCCCCACTCATAATTTTGTATACCAAGAAGTCAACTCACCACCAACTTCTCAAGGGCAACTAGGGACAGGCAATAAATATTGGCCAGCCAGCAATATCCATGTCTCTCAAATGAATTTAAAAAAAATCTTCACCACACACTGCCACACCACTCCTTTCTTTCTCTCCACCTTTTCTCACCACTGCCCAACTTGCTTCAAAGAAACAATGCCAGGCTATGTAGTCCTTTCACAGCTGAAACACTCCAGGCCTAGCAACATCCTAATGAATCTCCTCTACATCATGTGATCTGATCATATCATTCACCTCTGATTTCACCAGCTCCACTAGCAAGTAGCCTGAAATTACAGCTGCCATTCTAAAAAAAACAGAACAAAACCCACAATGTGACAACTGATCTGGACTGTGAAAGCATTTGTATGTCCACGTGCAAGATTCTGAGGAGGCTTGACAGAGTAAATGTTTCCACTAGTGGGAAATCGCAAACTAGGGACATTGTTACACAATAAGGGAGCACTCATTTAAAACCGAGATGCAAAGAAATTTCTTCTCCTAGAGAGTAGTGAATATGTGGTATTCTCTACCCCAGAGTTGTGGAAGGTAGATCACAAGCATTTAAAGAGGAGGTAGATAGATTTTTGAAATATTGGAGAGTTGAGGGCTATGCTGAACTAGCATGAAAGAGGATATGAGGCCTGGGACAGACTAGCCATGATCTAACCCCTTCTCTTGTTTCTCATACTCTTATATTGACCATTATTTAACTTCATTTCTGGTGTTTGTAGACATTTCTGTGTCCTTCATGTCCACAGTTGGTCTAACTGTTGGAATGCTCTTTTACGTCCTCATCCTCCGATCCCTCTCACCTGTGTTCATTCTTGACCATCAACTGTATCTTATCCTTTTCCATGGCCCTCTGTCTGCTTTGTCATTGATGTGTCATGTCCAGCATTTGACCCAAGACCAGAATGCTCTAAGTTGGCTTTGGGAAAATTCTTGCTGTAAAAGTTTGTGTACAATATTATGTTACTTACCACACAGGTTTGATACAGATGGCCACGTGATGGAAGGGACATCAATTTCAGAAGTAAAGGGTAGTTCATTTGGTGGAGGAAACACAAACTGGAAGATGTTGCTTGAAGTTAAAAATGAGAACTTAGGTCATGGAGATAAGGTGAGTTTAAATTGCAATCTGATTTTTGGCATGAGACCCAGCGGGCCTCCTCATCATATAAAGTTTGTATAGCCAATGTCTGTAGTTTGTTTGGTCCACTTAATGATTTTATGCTGAGAATTTGTCCTTGGGATTTCAGTTGAATTGTATATGCATTCCAACAAACCTATTGTTCCACTTTTCCTTTTCCTTCACTTTTTTTGGTTTCTTTCCTCCTCCTGAATGTTTGCCTTGCTTGTGGCATTCCGTTTCACAGACACGTTTTGTATATTGCCTAATTGTCAATGTGGGAGCCTCAAATGAGTTTTGAAAGCTATTGACTCCAGTTTTGATGTCATTTTGGATTACCTTTAGCTGATATTTGCTTCCAGTAAGAGTTTGTATCTTGAAATTCTTAACTGGATCTTATGTTTTTACTGTTTTAGACCTTGCATGCAGTTTAGTTTCTTTTTAAGATTTATGGACTGCACAATAACAAGAATAAATGTATAGCTAGTTTTTTTTCTTACTCTTGTGCAACTTTCTTTTTAGAGTGAACATTGGTTGAGCTAGTGAATGGTAACCTTCTCAGATTGCTCCGAGTGCCCTAGTTAACAACAGAAACAGGAAAGTTATGTTTAGGTGTTTTAGGAGACTGCTCAGGGGCAAAAATTATGAATGAAAAGTATTAATGTTTTCATTTTCAGTTAATTTTGGAAAGGATGTGTCAGTGGTTGGCTGAGTGGATAATCTTGCATTCCAAATAGGAATAGAACATAAATGTATTGATAATGCGAAATGCAAGACAGACAGTGGAGTAGTGGGAAGTGTGGTTCTGTAGATAGAAAATGCATGCCAGTGAAATCTCTTTGTTTTTCCTTCTACCCTGAAGGTACTCGCCACATTAATGGCCATTTCAAAAATGGGTACTAATTGTAGTTGCTGTTCCTGAATTAAATTTCAGATTTAACTTCTCTTCAGGAAGCATAATTACAGTTGAACAAATTGCTCAGGGACGGAAGAGAACATTTTGGCAAGGAGGTGGACTGTGAAAAGAACTAAAATAATAAGAATTCCACTCAAAGTTCAGAGTTAGAACCCAACATTACTGATCCAAACTTAGAAATTTTAGATGACTTGCATTTGAACTATTGCAGCTTGGTGGTTAAACCTTAATTGTGGACTATTCCATACTGATGTATGATAAGGGGCGGCATGGTGGTTCAGTGGTTAACGCTGCTGCCTCATAGCGCCAGGGACCCGGGTTCGATTCCAGCCTCGGGCGACTGTCTGTGTGGAGTTTGTATGTTCTCCCCGAGTCTGTGTGGGTTTCCTCCAGGTGCTCCGGTTTCCTCCCACAGTCCAAAAATGTGCAGGTTAAGTGAATTGGCCATGCTAAATTGCCCATAGGGATCTATAGATGAGGTGGGTTATAGGGGGATGGGTCTGGGTGGGATGCTGTAAGGTTCAGTGTGGACTTGTTGGGCTGAAGGGCCTGTTTCCACACTGTAGGGATTCTATGATTCTAAGAGATCTTTAGCTTGCCGGCTATGCATTCTTTTCCCATTCACTGACTTTATCCGCTGGTTATTTCTATTTTGTTATTCTTTACCTGAATAATATCTTTTCTTGCAGGCTGACTATTACACCACTGTAGGTACAATTGTGTATTTGAAGAAGGAAAACTGCATGTACCAGGCATGCCCCACTCCAGAGTGCAACAAGAAGGTTGTGGATCAACAGAATGGTCTTTATAGGTGTGAGAAATGTGATCGCGAATTTCCCAACTTCAAATATCGTATGATTTTGTCGGTAAGTACAGTTTGAGAACAGTGCCTTAGATTTAGCTTTTGTTGTTTTACTAAGTATCTGATTTCTGTGATGCATAGCACCAGGAGGCTTTGAACTTTCCAATTGTTGCATGTAATGGGTGTACGAAACTGAAAGAGATGCTTGTCATCAGTAGCATGTGGAGCAACTCCATGCTTTTGCAAAAGCATGGATGTTTTGAGACCCTAGTTGTTGTGTTTAAAGCTTCTATGGAAAAAGTCTTTGAGGCTCTTTTTTTTTTTTAAAAAAACACAAACACAAATTGCTCTTCACTCACAGCTTCTGAGTACTCTTGTAGGTAATGTTGTAATGTTGTTAATCCAATTGGACCCAGTGCTGGAAATGTATATGGTTAGAAAACTAGGCTAAAATAATTCTAACCAACAAACAAGGGATCTCTACGCTGTAATTGCATTTTAACTTTTCATCTGAAGGTTTTAATTTCATTGGATTGGGTTTATGAAGCTTGATTAAGAAGTATATTCTACCATTTTTTTTCACGATTTTCAAGTATATAATTAAAATTGTGTATAATTGTACGCAGATAATGGGCATTGATTTTCTAATTAGACACAAACTGAGACTGATTTTTGAATTGGGGGATACATGCTTGTATTGTGTCACTTAAAATAAATGCTTTATAGAGATGTGTATTAAGATTGGCTTTCAATGTGTAACCAGTGTTCAATATTGTCCTCCTAGATAAATCTAGCAGACTTTGGAGAAAACCAGTGGGTCACATGTTTCCAGGAGACTGCCGAGGCAATTCTTGGTCAGAACGCTACTTATCTTGGAGAACTAAAGGAATCAGTAAGTGTAATCAAACATGTTACAGATTTAGATTTAGACAATTGAACTTTCTGTACCATTTTTGTCTTTTACCTCTGCTATTTCTAAAAGTTATCGTAGATCATTTGCTGTCACACTCAGCTGAACACAGATCCCTGCTAAATACTAAATTTTAAACTTATTTTTCCTTTATAATTACTCTTCAGTCCCAACAGTAGTTTTTATTTTTGGGAATAAAAATGTTTGCTTTTAAAATCTACTATCATTGCAGTAGTGATAATTAGGTTTGGGGTTTATAGTTCTGGTCTAGATTTAGCTATTTGATCTTCCAATGGTTTAAAAGTTAAGTTTCGCAACATTCAAGTGCTGTGGGAGAAAATGCATATTTATTTTAAAAAATTCATTTAATTTGAGCTTGTCCAACAGATGGCCTGTGTGCCACACTGTGGCTTGCCAATTGGTCCATGACTAATGATCCAAATACAGGCAACTTCAAAATGATGGAATGAGCCTCCTAAGCCTGACGTGCATGTGGAGAAATGTATTTGTGTCTCAGACCATATCCACACTACCCTTCACTCCCTCCCAAAAACCTAGGCATAATGCAGACTGGGAAAGGTGGAAACCCAGGCTGAAAGGCAACCAACCTCTTATCCTATATCCGCATGAATTTAATCAAGGCCACTTTGGAGTGGGCACCATCAGAGGTGAGCGTAAGATCAGTGTTAGTTAAATCTAATTCCTTAGCTTGAGGTCCGATCTGTGTCTGTCTAGCTCTGCATCTTAACCAAGGTAGCAAAGGAAGGTTTTATTAGCTAGCTATGCTCTTTGGCATTTTTGTTAATTATTCATTACTTAAATTATTCATTTATTGCTTTCAAATAGTTTTTAAATTCATATCTATTATTGTGTCAGACCTTATAAAATTTGTGCTCTCTGTCACATTCCCAAACATTCCAACCAAAGTGAGATAAATTGAATCCCCTTGTGAAGACGTTGGACAAGTCTGATTTAAATACACTGTGTTTGAAATGCTGTGTACTTGATTTATCTGAGCCAGTAATTAATTTGTTCTGATTAAAGCTTGAACCTTGCTCACAGGTGAATATTGTGTGGATGCTTTAATTTCCTATTCACTGAATTGAATCCATTATTTTTGGCTGCATTGTCTAAGCTTTTGTTTTGTGGACTGCTTGGGCGAATTCCATAAAGCAACAGATGCCATATATAAAGTTTGTTTTCAGGTTCACATTAATTTGCGTATATTTCAAGATGCTGATACTTGTGGATAATTGAGAATTTACCCTTTCCAATCCTCCAGGCCAATAAAATTCAAACAAGGCAAATAGTGCAAGTTAGTCTGAATTGATTGGACATTATGCCGTCCACTATCTCAGCTCTGGTATGTGTACCACTTATGCTGCAGTTCCATTGCCTATAACAGTGTACTTGTAAAATGATGCTTGTTCTTGGTGACCCAGTATATTTCCTGCCAACTAACCACAGTATATTATAACCAATCTGGTTCTCTTTAGTCTCAAAGGATCTCTTCTGGTCACATGATTAAGTAGAAAAAAAAAAGTAACTTCTCCAGTCCAGAATACTTGGAACCAATTCGTTTCTGGATTTCAGCATTTTCTGGATTATAGAATAACATTAGAACACTTAAGCCCAAGTATTTGAATTCAGAAACAGCTTAAATGTATTATAATAATGTAATATAAATGTGGGGGATGCAACATTATAAAGCAGTTTTTAAAAAAATTGTTTTATTTACCCAAATGCTGTGACTTCCATATTTCCACTTCCAAAATACTGAACTAAATTTGCCTGTGAATTTGTTGGGCATGTTTAGCTGTTTCCTGGACAAGTTGTACTTCCATAATAGAGAGGTTACAGCATAGTGATGAAAATGTAAGCACTGAAAAATAAAGTTTTTAAAATTAAATATATTTAAGGCTGTATCAGTGAAAAGATTCATGTTGACCTGCCCGAGTCTCTCCTTTGTCTGTGTTGTATATGTGGCTATTAATTTCAATATTTCCAAAATTAGGGATTTTTTTTTAAACCCAACTAGGTTTTTGGTTTTTGCTTTAGAAAAGTATTGTTTGAACAACTTCCAAATTCATACACTCGTGCACGAGGAGTAATTTTATCAGAATGTTTATAGAATCTTGTATGTTTTGCATTTTGGGTTTTCCTGTCTCCAGGATCTGTCCAGAATATCCTTTTTTTTTTGTCTTGCAGGTGTGTGTTTGAATTTTGGCAGTAGACCTGTAGAAAGGGTAAGAGATGTAATGGTTCAGGAAAGATTCAAGATGAAGGAATAGCAACAGAACTGAGATGTAGAGAGAAATTGTTGTTTAGATAGAGAGTTTGGTAGGTTTAGTAGCTGAGCAAAACTAGAACAAAGTTGTACAAGTGATATGTTTCATTTCCTTTACCTACTCAATCAGGAAAAGATGTTCAGTAGAATTTGCTTATGTCCAGGTGAATGTTTAGTGTTTAAGCTGTGTTGCAATACTGTACGGAATAAAAGATGTCAGTGTGATCTTGAATTATAGCTTCTGTACTCAGCAGTCGTGCTGATATAAACACAAAACCAACGAGGCAGAAATGACAGATGGCAATAAATAAAAAACAATTAAAGTGAAATATGATTGTGTTCTGGTGTGTGCTGGAGAAACATAGGCAGCTGTTTGGTGATAGTTCTCTAGTTTGAGGCTGAAGTGTGAGTCTTTTTAAACTGTACATGAAAATATTATGTAGACATATAGTGTTACTTGTCCTGAGATGATGGGTAGGTGATCCTGAAGCAACCGTGTTGTTTTTGAGCATGTTCCTATAAGATTTGACAGGTGCATCTGGTTTCCTCCCCACTTCTTTCCTTACCCTTTGCTGTGGATAGGTTTGGGGTGGAGAAAACTGCCATGACCACAAGAAATTTAAGCTGATTGGACTGAGACTTGCTGCTATACCTGAAGTCTTTGAAGACAGTTAAATGAAGTAGGCTTTCTTGAATTTCCTGGGGGTTACTTGTAACCTGAATTACATGCCTAGGCAAAACATTTTTTTTTAATTGATTTGTAATATTATTTTGCTTTATTCATAGAATGAACAAGCCTTTGAAGAAATCTTCCAGAATGCAAATTTTAGGTCATACACCTGCAGAATTCGTGTCAAACTTGAAACATACAATGTAAGTCATGTCATATGGAATAGCTTTATATAATATGGCCAAGACTACTACGACCGTTATTTCAGTAGGCTTGAATAAAATAGAACACTGAAATATTTTAATTCATGTATCTAATGTTTATCTTCACAATTGAGGTTGCAACGTGGTGGTTTGAGAGGATGGAGCATCTGTACCATTTCATTATTCGGCATCAGATCCAGGTCTCACTGCGATTAAATGTCAATTGGTACAGATGATGTCATGGGGACCAAAGTTGGCTCTGATTTTTCAATTTTACCCCTGCTCGGCTTTATCCCAACTCTTCCAACTGTTCTGTGCCAGATCCTTATAAAATTGCCTTGGAGCATATTTTGCACTAAAGGCAGTATATAAATGCAAGCTGTTGAAATTGGCATTTTAATGGGATTTGGATTTGTTGAAATTGCAGACAGAGGAACACAATCACTATAGGCACAGGGAATTTGCAGGCAGTCAAGTTGCGCACAGTCACTTCTCTTAACAATGAAATGTTACAGCGTTTGCTCCCGTAATTTCAAACCCTACATTCTTGTTAAGTATTTGACCTTTTCAAAAAGGAGCATCTGTGATAGGGAGTGATGTGCAAAGTAGGACACATTTCTGATGTTAAATGTGTACCTTCAAAAAGAAGTTAAAAGACTACAAACTGGAAATATAAACTGAGGTTGACCAAAATTGCTCTTTCCTCCTGTTGGACTGTATTAACTTCACTGGAGTGACTTGTTGACTGTTTAGTAGCTGTTTTTCGAATTAGTCTTGAACAGAATTTTAACCAAACAAAATGCGAGAAATAGATTCAAGAATACATTTTCCTGCAAATATTAAGCATTCCGAGTAAGCAGGTGTTTAAAGTTATGGATCAAGACCTGCAATGTTTTCTATGCTACCACCCGTAGCAGGCATTGATCAGGCTCAAATCATTAATAATACTCTTGACTTTTTTGTTCTGGCTGTCCTTCTTTATCCTTCATCTCTCCACTGTATTTTGTGCCATTGATCTTGTATTCTTTCAGTGTCTTCTCAGCAGACCACCTGTATAATTCTGCTCCTTTCAATCTTCTGTTCTTGCTTGTCTCAAAAGTGATTTGCATATTCACCATTGATTTTGATTGTCCTGCCTGCACAGTCACCATATTTGCATTTTGAGGTTTCTATCTTTAGTCTCTGTTTCTTTCTTAGGCATTTGGTCTCAAGTTATTCTATTTTTGACCCTCCTTTTGTAAACTTTCATTCCAGTGTGCCAAAGTACATTTAATTTCCCAGCTAACTAGGTCATTTATAAAAACTGAAAGAACTGCCAGTGCTGTAAATCAGAAACAAAAACAGAAATTGCTGGAAAAGTTCAGCAGGTCTGGCAGCATCTGCGGAGAGAAATCAGAACTGAAAGGGTCACTCGACCTGAAACGTTAACTCTGATTTCTCTCCACAGATGCTGCCAGACCTGCTGAGCTTTTCCAGAAATTTCTGTTTTTGTAGGTAATTCACAAGATGCTGAGTGGTGAAGTAACAGCAGCTTGCATTTATAAAATGCTTCTAAAGTAGTTTCACAGAAGCATTTATCAAACAAAGTTAACACCAAGTTGCAAGCTACGACTCCGTTAAACCTCGGACTAAAGAGAATTCAGAACTTGGGACCTTGGTGACGGAAGGCTTTATTGCCAGTCATAGAAAAGTTAAAACTGATGTGCCAAATTGAAGGTGCATGTCTCACTTGGGTTTGAAGGAGATTTGAAAAGTGAGGAATGGGACAGTGCCATGAAAGAATTTGGAAGCAAGGGTGAGATTTTTTTAAAACTCAGAAGTTGCTTATCTTGAATTCACTGTAGTCCAGTGAGTATCAGAGTAATGGTGCATGATTTAAGTTAGAGGACAAGCAGAAAACCCTCTTCAGTATAATTTTACCTCCCTAGCTTTATCATGTCAACGAGTGATCTTCTTGACATTAGGACATTAGAAGTCAACATTATAACACTACAGCACTATGACTTCAGGTTTAACCGCCAAACATTTACTATTCAATAAAAGTCATATGACAGAGTATTACATTAGTAATTAAACATAACTGTCTCCTAGAGCAAGTGGAAAGTAATTTGTAACCGCTGCACCAACATGTGTATTAAATAGCAGTTCACTTTTACTTTTCTGTGTCCATGAAGGTGTTTGGCTTAACTATCACTTTCTGTAATTTGACCAGTGAGGCTGAGATTTTCAGCAGACCAGTGGGATCATGCAGATGTAAATAATTGTCTGTTAAACTTGGGGGGAAAAACTGTCAATCAAATACCTATTTGAACAAATTACATGTGTTTGTATTTGAATTCAAAGTTTTGGCCCTTCCTTCAAATGGTGAGTTGAAACAATATTACTAAAATCTGGAAACATTCCATCAGAGCAACTAAGAATTTGTGGTTGAAATTTTTAAATCCTTTTTGCACTTGAAAGATGGAGACCAATGACACAAGTTGTACAATTTTTTTGGCACTAGTCTCTCCTTCATACAAGTAAATACCCTCTTGGTGAGTTCTGGAAACATGAGATTGGATTCCACCTATATGCTCTTGGAGCACCTTTTAACTTTCTACTTCCTGTTTTCAGTAAAAGGCTGCCCCTCAATATAATGCATTGTGAATTAAAATTTCCAACTGAAGTGAAAGCCATCCTAAAGCTATATTGTCAACTCCCCTTGCATGTCAATTATTACGTGGATCCTTAATGACTATCTCAGGCTAAATGCATTAATTTGGGACGTTTTATTGTTTAGTGTGGAACTTTGCTTTCTTCTCCACATTTGTTTAATCCCTTTTGAACCTTTGAAATAACATCTTCCTCTGCTTCTGTCTCCTCTCTCCCTCCACCCTAAAGCCACCAAACACTAATCAATGCCTTTAGTGTTTGTCACCTTGCTTCCTGTACAAGTTTAGATTGTTCCTAATTCAGCTACGGCGCTATGAATCTTTATAAGCCCTATTCCATCTCCTCTATTTGTATCAGTTTCAATATCCTCTCTTGCTGTCAAATCCTCTGACGGCATCAACTTAACCTGCCTCTTATGTAACTGAGCTCTGGGCCTCATAGCTCTTCTGACACTGACCTTCTATGTTCCCTATCCTATTTTGATCACAATTCCATCACTGTGGCTCTCCCATTTGAAACATCCGGTCTAAATTCCTGTTTTATCTCCTCCCTGCCTGTTTTCAAAAGTTTAAATCTTTTTTGCTTGTCTGATTCCACATTCTTTCTCTCTCTGTCTTGCATATAATCCTTTGCTCTTGAAGCTTTTCCAGATGTTGCTCCAACATATGGGAGTGATATAGAAATAACATTTAAAGTGTGTTTCTTTCTATTTCACCAGATTGGAGATGCTTTTTGACATACCATGCATGTGTACTTGTTTCTAGGGCATTGAAAAGGTTCAAGTAATCAATATTCAACAGTGAACTAACTGTCCAAAAATGTTTCTTAAATATTTCTAGATATTACTGTAGATGAGATGTTTTAATTCACCTTCATGTTATGGAAGATATATGGTAGTAACCAGTTCTAAATTAGCTTAATGAAGAAAATGTTAGTAATTATGCTTGCAGCCAATTTGTGGAACATGCTCCCAAATGTGGAGCCCAGGGTTTAAATTACCATTCTGCCCATTTATTTTCTAATGGAATCCAATTGTACTGAAGTGGAGAAAGGATTCTTTTAGCTTTTCTGGGTTATATTGAGTCATACAGCCACTCTGGGCAATATGTAGAAGTATATATTCACCTTGTACAGTAGGATAGCATTACATAATAAGACTGTGGAATTGATGTTAGTTTTTGGGACCAACGCAGACCGAGCAAGGACAAGAACGATAATATTTACTGAGAGGGTGTTGTGTTGGTTTCTTTTTCTGTTCGTCTTCAGCATAAGCACCCAGCCTAGTTGTTAAGTAGCATCAGCATGTGAAATTCAGGAATCGTGAATATTTGGATGTCTTTATGTTAAGAACAATATATAATTTTTTTAAGTTTAAATGTTTTGTATGTTGTGTGCTAGATGTGCTTAGTAATTTCTGGAACTTGGGAATGTGGAGCTGAGAAGTCTGGAAGGTTTGACCTGTTTTTTCACATGTACTTTAATGAGGTTTTACAACCTTAATTTCCAAACCCAAGAAAATGTATGCAAATAAACAGTTCAGTTATTAAGAAAAGGGAGGAAATAACTTAGTGTTGTCAGTGAAAGGTCCAGAAATGCAGGGAACAATAATTCAGAATGATATTCAGTCTGTGGCATATGCCATAGTATGATAGACTGAGGTTGTTGACTTGCTTGCCGAGCTGGCTTGTTCTCGTTTAGATGTTTTGTCACAATGCTATGTTACATCATCAGTAGATCCTCCGATGAAGCGATGTTATTCTACTCCACTTGGAATTTATTTTGTCTGGTCCATTATGGTGAGTAGTGTCATTTCTGGTTTTGATCTGTATGGGTTTCGATATGGGTCCAATTCTACGTGTTTGTTGATTGCATTATGGGTGGAGAACCATGCCTGTAGGAATTCCCATGCATGTCTATGTTTGGCTTGAGCTACTGTGGTTATGGAATTTCTAGAGGCATGGTTCTTCACCCGTAACGCAATCAACAAACACATAGAATAGGACCCCATATACAAACCCATACAGATCAAAACTGGAACTGACAGTACTCACCATAATGGGCCAGACAGTATAAATTACAAGCAGAGTAGAATAACGCCGCTTCATCAGAAGCTCCACTGATGTCATCTAGCATGGTGACAAATCATCTGAACGAAAACAAGCCAACTCAGCGAGCAAGTCAACAGCCTCATTCACAACCCGAGCTACAGATCTTTGCCAAAACTTTGAGTATGATAGACCATTAGACCCTGACTTTGGGAAGCTCATGTATTTGGTCTGAAGTGAAAAGTAGTAAATAGTTTGTTTCAATTGTCTTGGTGAGAGACAGCAACAAAAGAAAATAGAATCTAATGACTGCCTAAAAATTTGCTGAAAGGAAACAAGTTGCAGCAATTCCCAGCCTGTGTTTGAGGTTTTGGATATTTAAGGATCATGCTGAGATAATGAATTTGCATTATTTACTGATTTCTGTAATTAAATCTTCCCAGTCTTTCTTTTGCTTGATATGATATGATATAGTATGTTTTTCCTTTCAGTAAACATTTTATTCCTTCTAAAATGTACACTAGCAACCTCCAGTGAATATGTTCAATAACTGGCCTGTATAATTTGAAGGTAGTGGGGGAGTTTGCATCTATTAGCCAAGATCAGCTAGAATCATAACATTTTCAGCACGAGCCCTGCTTCGTACTACACCTTTTATAATTCACTGAACTCTGTTTTCAAGCAGTCTATACAATGTGGTGAAGGTGGTAGGATTGTGCCACAGTTTAGGTATATGGCCCACAGGAAAGCTTAGTGAGCCAGCATATTAATTATGTTATATCATAGGTTGAGCCAAACCTAAGGGTGTCCAGAAGGCTGATTAATGGCATTAACAGCATCTGCATGGAATTTTGAATGAGCTGCATTATTCTCACTAGTGAGTAGATTATAAATACAACAACTTAATCTTGAGTGCAATAAGTCAAAGTGCAGGAATTATGTAGGTATAAGATTAGTGGCAATTCAGGTCATACTCATTATGTTGTTGCAGCATGTCTGTACATTTTGGACCAGCAGCCATTCTTTAGTAGATTGAACAGGACAAAAAAAATCTACCACTTGTTATCTTGCAAATGCATTAAAAAATTTTGAATGCAATTTGAACGACTGGAGGTGATCTATGATAATAAGGTGATGAGAGAGCAAGTCTGTGATATAGATTTTAATTGTCTCTGGTTCATATTTGCAGGATGAATCTCGCATCAAAGCGACAATGATGGATGTGAAACCAGTGGACCATAAGGAGTACAGCAAGAGACTGATAATGAATATTAGAAAACATGCAGCTACACAAGCTTACTGAATGCTGAGTAGAGGTGAAGAATGAGTACAACACAACTAGAGGAAGGTGGATGCTTTGGATCCTCGATTTAAAAACACTTGTGCTTTGAAAACAAGGTTTTTTAAATGTTGAATTCTTATCAACATGTATTGGATAATGAGATTGAGAACACATCTGTAAATAGGCTTTCCTACCAAGGTATGGTTTACCTATGTGAAGTAACATTGTAAATCACTGGGCGAACTGCAAAACCAATTTTTTTCTTTATTTCTTCCCCCACCCCTTCATATTTACACAACTTACTTCAGTGCTTCATTCTAATAAACACTGACAAAAAGCTTATGAGACTTCAGTGTATCTGTTGGAATGACTCGTGTATCAAAATGACAATGTAGTGATGAAAACTCTGTTCAATCTAACGGCCTATTTTTAATACTTGCAGTTGATTTCCTCTGGCATTGCTTATAGAGCAAAATAAATTATTTTCTTTGTTTTCTCCTGTCTTTTTGTATCCCTGTCCTCTCCTGTTTGTACTCCACTTCATCCTCTTGGCTGTCAGCCATCATTCAGTTGGTAGTATTTTTGCCTCCAAGTCCTAAGTTCAAATCCACCCTCGAGATACAAGCACATAATCAGTCTGACGCTCCAGTGCAGAATGGAGTCTGTTGTGCTCCTGGTGTTTGTTAACACATACTAGTTGCTTTCTCCATTTGAAGAATGAAACAGTGAAAGAGATGTTTTTCACCCATGAGCTAGAGTAATCCACTTAATAGTTGATTCTGAGTATGTGCTTCAATTTCAGTTGGTGCATTGTTGGACAGCAAAATACAAATTTGTCTTTTGAACCAGTCAAACCAGGCTAATGTTATAATTGAGACAAAAGCATGAACTGGCCTTGTATCTTGGTAACAAACCATTAAATTGTTTTCGTCTAGTGGTTAAAGAGTAACACTTGAATTCCTCCAAGATCTTTGAAGTCCATCCAACTATAATGGGTTACGTACATCCTTTGCTCGCTGTGATCTGCCTGTACCGCTTGTAAACAAAACTTTTCGCTGTACTTTGGTACATGTGACAATAAAGTCAATCATTCAATATATGGCCCAGAAACAGGCCATTTGTCTCGACCAGTACATGCTGGTTTTCATACTCCATTCAAGCCTCCTTCATCTTTTATCTAAATCTACTATCACAACCATCTGTTCTCAAGATTTTCTACTTACTGCTCTCCAGGTGAGTTTATCCTGAACTATGTATTGGATTTCTTTGGTGGCTGTCTTTTTATTAATGGCCTGTAGTTAGCTCTTCCCAAAGAGGAAATATTCTCTCTTTATCCACTTGCATAATTTTAAAAGCCTCTTGGTCCTCTTGATTAATTCTGAAGAGAAGGGAGACCTAATCTTTCCTGATTACATATACCCACAGGATCCCATCTGATGTTATCATGGTAGATCTTTGTGTACCTTCGGTGTCAATATATCTTTTTGTATTACACACATTTTTAATTGGCCTGTTCAGACATGATATAGAGATCCAGTGACTAAATGGAATATTCTGAATGACTATCCAGACTCAAAGGGCTGAATAGCTATACAGCTATTCAGGTTTGCTTTTATTATAAAACTAAGGACGATTATTTAAAAATAAGGTGTGGCCCAATTTTGAGAATTCTTTTCTCAGAAAATGGAGTCTTTGCTTTCTCTTTTAAGAAAGAGTTTCAGAGTCTTTGAATATTTAACACTAGTGGAGAGATTCTCGATAAGGTGGTGAAAGGTTATCATGGATAAGTGGGAATGTGGAGTAATCAAATCTGGCATGATATTATTGAATGGTGAAATAGGTTCAAGGGCCAGTGTGGCTTATTATGCTCCCAATATATATCTTCGTATGCATAAATTATGTCCAAATCAAACTATAGACTGATTTCAAAATTAAACAACCTTTTTTGGCTGAGTCAGCTATAAAATTAATTACGTAGATATTATGCTGCTGATCAGAGACCTGTTTAAAACTGAGTATTCACATACCTTTGAGGTTTGGAAGTTGAATTCTGCATTCATTTTTGGAAGGGGATATGAGCTACTTTTCATTTGAGTATGTTCTCTCCGGTAAACTAGGTTCAGCACGAGTAAATTAGTCTTCAGGCAGCACTCATGTATCCTGTGAGGAATTCACATGATAGATGTTTATTAGGCAAGAGTATTCAAGTACATAGACCCTAAGTTACTAAATGGAATATATTGAATGGCAGTCCAGACTCGAGCGGGTGAACGGCTTATTTTGTTCACTAGCCTTTCACTTTCCTGTTATAATTATCTGTTGTATTGTTATTGTTGAAGATTCTTAATGAAGCAAGCAAGCTAAAACATTCTAGTTAATACCAGCTTGATTTCTAGCTGCAGGGGGTGAGCGTATTAATCCTATCCTTGAAATAACATCCAAAGCTGTCTCGGTTTGAGCCACAATATCGATGCACTGACTTAGTGGGAACAGAAACGACAATTTATTTTGTCTAATTGAATTTGTGGGTACAATTAAATATTTGACTGAATTAAATTTGGTTATCAGCAAGAATCAGTTGTTTTCGTCCAGTGCATTTTTCTCCAAAAGTTCTCTAGTTTTTGTTTTGTTGTCATGAAGCAAGTTCTCTGTCTATCCTTCTGGTGAAAATATTGAAAGAACACATTCGTCAAGTTACTTGGTGCTACTGAAGATGGTCAGAGGTAATAAGTGATTCTTTCCCAATCCCTGAATGATATGGGCAGCACAGCAAAATGGAAGAACAAGTTCCTTGGCATTTTAAATAAAGTCTGATTTTTGGCTTAAGTTTCAACAACTAGGTGTGAATCCTGTGACTGGTGAAAAGCCTGTTTGCTTGCGTTAACATCTCATTACTTCTTAATCTCACCTCGTTTAAATGCAGGTTGCTATTTTTCCAGGCAGTGGATAGAAACTAGATGGTGCCAGTGCAAGAAAATCGGTGGTAACCTAGTGACTGCAGCTCATTAGTATCTTCTCGGACAGCATTACCCAACATCTCTCAGTCCGTGGGCAGTGACCATCTGCTCTCTCCATCCACAGAGGTTGACTTTGGCAAAGCACCAGCCTCTTCACATCATGTATTACTTAAAAAGTAAGCGGCTGGAAAGTGTAGATACACAAAGAGACCTGGGTATCAGTGTTGATCACGGAAGGCTACCATGCAGCTACAGAAACAATTAGGAAGGTTAAAGAAGGGGAAATGCCACTTAGGTATGAAATGATGAGAATTTTGTTACTTGGAGGGTTGAGAGTCTTTGGAATTTTTTTTACCGAGGGAAGTCTGGATAGCTTCATCCTTGAATGTGTTTGAGATAGAGATTGACAGGTTTCTGATTAGCAATGGCATATGAGGAGGGGTTGAATAAAATGTTTTCGAAGTGTTCAGTCAACCATGATTATGTTCAATGACTGGCTGAATGGCCTACTCCTGTCCCTAGTTTCTATCATGGCATATCTTGGACCCACTTATTATACAGTTCAATACTGCACTTTGGTGCTCACTGACGCCTTATACTGCATGTTGCTGCCAGGCCAGTTAGCATTACCCCTTGCTTCTAGACTCCCCAGCCAGGAGAAATATCTTACCAGAATCAATCCTGTATCTTAAAATATTTTGTAAGTTTTAATGAGATCACCTTGCATTCTTTGAAACTCTAAAGAATACAGGCCCAGTTTCCCCAACAGGACTTTCCCACCATCCCAGGAATAAGTCTGGTGAATCTTCATTGCACTCTCTGTCTATGGCGATAAGGAGACCAAAGTTGCACACAGTATTCCAGGTGCAATCTATCCAATCTCTTGTATGACTGAAGTAAGACTTCACTACTCTTGGACTTTCAATTTCTTTTTGCAAGGACAGGCATGCTTTGGACCAGGGTGTATCTCGAGTTTGTTTTCTTAGTGCTTGCTCACTTTGCACTTAGAGCAGAGATAATGTCATTATCCAACTATCTTGCCTTGTCTTTTACTGCTAACAGAAAGCCAGGCCAACTGCATCAACCAAATAGTCATGTCTCAAATTCTAAGGAGAGTCCTCCTCAGTCTAGTCAAGCGGACTAGGGTTAGTCACCGGCATTGTCAGTCAGCATCTTGGGGCAATCAGGATCCGGGGATCTGTCTCAATACAGTCCGGGGAGTGGGCCACGGTCAATCCTTCATGTTGGGTCCACCAGTCCAGGAACTTGCACTAAGTCAGTTGGGTATCTGCACAGAGATTAGTCAGGTGTCTCTTTTATCATGGGCCAGGGCTGTCGTTTGAAGCTGACTGAGATATAGAGGAATTTCTTCAGCAAGCAGGTGGTGAATCTGTGGAGCTCACTGCTGCAGAAGGCTGTAGACACCAAGTCATTGAATGTATTTAAGACAGAGATAGGTTTTTGAATAGTAAGGGGATCAAGGGTTACAGGGAGAAGGCAGGAGAATGGGGTTGAGAAACATCAGCCATGATTGAGTCTGTTCCATTATTCAATGGGCCAAAAGGCCTAATTCTGCTCCTATATCTTACAGTCTTGTGGTCTTATCAGGAGGTGAGCTACGGTCAGTCCTGGGGCTCTGTTTACTGAAAGCCAAGGTGTTAGATTTTGGAAGTTCACAACCATAGTTACCAAAGATTGGTGACCATTCATAAGGAACTTTCAGATAGTTTATTAAGTTTAAGATGTGGCTATTTTAGATACAGTGCAGTAGTTAATTGGACAAAGAAAGGAATATGCGACCTATGATAGATAAAAATGTTTTACAAATCCTGGAACCTTTTCGCAGAATGGAGTGGTAGAGGCAGTAGAACAATGGTTTGACATGGTGGGATGTTTATCTCTGTCTTTGATGGCCACAATCTTTGTTTCTACCTGAGGCTGATGCAGGGATACTCATGGTCTTCTAAGAAGGTAATGGCTTATACCTGTAGACCATATCTCTCTCATTTCCTATCTACCCTTGTTAATAGACCTTCAAAGGGCTACCAATCTGCTTTGTCAATCACTTGTCTGAATCAGCCGTTGCCCATAGGACAGCTACCCATGACATTAGGATGACTGTTGTCTCCTTAACAACCTTCATCTGAATGTTAGTTGTCATTCTTCCAAAAACTTCTTAACTGTCAAACGCTGCATTGATAATAGGGTACATATTGACACCAGAAAAGTATTTGGTGTCAATTCAATTGTACAACAGGGCCTGGGTCATCCTGTTGATTCTTGTGAACTTTCTTGTATGTTCCTTTGGTCTTTGTTTACTAGAGTTGTGTTTGGGGAGGGGTAGCTATTACTATAACACGAGTTAAAGAAAAATTCCAATTTCCAGCCAAGTTGGGAATGAGGTTGGTGACTTGCTAGCCATCAGAATACATGAACATCAGCTAGCAGCAAAACGGCACGATGAACTCTCCTTAATATTGGTACACCCAGCCAATGAAGGCTATCAGTTTAACTGGGACAAAGTAACCATAGCAGCCCAAGCCAAACATAAGACACGCACTGGAATTCCTAAAGGTATGGTTCTCCACCCCTAATGCAATCAACAAACATATAGAATTGGACCCATATCCAAACCCATACAGGTCAAAACTGGAAATGACACTACTCACCGTAATGCACCAGACAGTATAAATTCCAAGTGCAATAGAATAACATTGCTTCAGTGGAGACTCCACAACATAGTGACAAAACATCTGAACAAGAACAAGACAGCTCGGCGACAACCTCACCCACAACCCAAGCTACAGATCTCTGCCAAAACTTTAAGGTTGACGATATCAGGGGAAAAGTTGGAGAAGTCAAGCTGGGGATTGGAGGCAGCATGTTGGGATGCAAAGGTGACAATAACTGTGAAGAGGGGCATATAAGGTTATAAGATAAAGCACAGTAACTCACCCCATGACTCCATGAAGCCTGTCCACCATCTGTAAGGCACAAGTTGGGAGTGTGATGCAATATTCCCCATGTGCCTGGATGGGTGTAGCTCCAACAAAACATAAGAAGTTTGACACTATCCAGGACAAAGCAGCCCATTTAATTGACACTACATCCACAAACATCCACTCCCTTCATCACTGATGCTCAGTAACAACATTGTGTACAGTCTACAAGGTGCACTGCAGAAATTCATCAAAGATCCTCAGGCATTACCTTACAAACCTATGACTACGTCCATCTTGAAGGACAAAGGCAACAGATACATGAGAACACCACCACCTCAAGTTCCCCTCCAAGCCATTCACCGTCCTGACTTGGAAATACATTGTCATTCCTTCACTGTCACTGGGTCAAGATCCTGGAATTCACCTCCTAATGGCATTGTGGGTCAACTTACAGCATATGATCTCTAGCGATTCAAAGAACGCAGCTTACTACAACCTTCTCAAGGGGCAACTAGGGGCAGGCAATAAAATGTGCTTGCCAGCCAGTGACATGCACATCACAGGAGTGAATTTTAAAAATAAGAGTGAAAAGGATAGTATAGGAAGGGATTTCTTCTGTAATCACCACTACCCTGGCTTTGATCAGGGAGGGGAGCAATGCGTCACAATATTTTGCAAAATTAAGCTCTAGGCCTGGAGCATGGTGTAATGAGAGGAGATGAATTAAGTAAAGGGTTGGGTGGAAATATGGGGAGACCTGATGGGATTGATAGGGAGGGTAAGGCAGAAAGAAACATTAATTTTTATTTTGGAGGGAGCGGTAATAGGGGTGGTGAGGTCACCTAGATTAGCAGGCTGAACCTGCAATTCATTCTCTAAAGCACTTACAGCATTGCCTTCCATCAAATTAATGTAAAAAGATGCAGCTGTCAGTTCCCCTAGAATGGGAGGAATGTGTGTTTACTTGTCTCTAGGGCTGCACTATAGGGAAAGTAGGGACAGGCAACATATGCTGGCCAGCCAGCAATGCCCACATAGAATCCCTATAGTGTGGAAGCAGGCCATTCAGCCCATCAAGACTACACTGCCCCAGCAAAGGGCATCCCACCCAGGCCCATTTCCCCCTCCACCCTATCCCTGCATTTTCCATGGCTAACCTACCTAGCCTGTGGGAGGAAACCCACAGAGACACAGGGAGTATTTGCAAACTCCACATAGATAGTTGCCCAAGGCTGGAATTGAACCTGGGTCCCTAGTGCTATGAGGTAGCAGTGCTGACCACTGAACTACCTTGCCAAATCCCACAAATGAATGAAACATATTATAGGGAGCCTATTGTTTTTGGTGTTTTAGGCTGATGAGCCTAGAGGTGTTTGTCGATAGCAGCCCCAGAGATGCTGAAAGTGTCCTGGCCGGGCTCAACCTGGTCAGCTTGAAATTCCACAGATTTGGAAGAGAGGGCCCAAGCCAGTGGAGGTGGAGAGGTCAGGCACATCTGGAATTTCCTAAGAGGAGACTTATAAGGATCCTTTAGATGGTTCCTCCTCCAGTTACTACCTACTAGCACCAACCTGTCTGCCTGTGAGGAAGGGGCATCCAGAGGGAGCCATCCATTCGTGGTCTCCTCCAAAATTCAGCCCAGTTTCCCGAGTATTTCTGAAAAGCAAAACTGCCTGCTGCTTTTGTGTCAGTCGCGCACTTTTCTGAAATTGTTAATGGTGGCCATTACAGGGGGCTCCCTCCTGCCTCGGGCTGAGCAGATGCCTGCTCAGGCATTGAGAATATGTAACAACTGATCTGGGTGCTTTTGTTTGAAGAGTGTAGCCATTTTTCAATCTTGGGCATCTCCAGATCTTTGCATTTGTCAATTCAAAGACCTTTGCCTTTATTATGAACAGTTCGCATTTGCTATGGCTCTTTTGAGGGCTTTTGAGTTTCCATCTTTTGAAAAGGTACAATTGCAGAATGAGATTTTTTTTGCCTGTAACAATGAAAGTCGATCATTTCTGGAGCAGTGGCACCAGGTGAAATGAGGTAAGAGTGGAATAAACATTGCCTGTAACAATTTGTCGGGACTTCCTAATAGATACTAAAGCTAGCAGTGTGTTGGATGTTTTCCCTGAATTCAACAATTTCATTTTTTCAAGAAGCCTACTTGTGCAACTTGGTATTTTAAATGAAAGTAGGTTTGAATAAATTACTCTCTCTTTCAACTGAGTCCAGAAATCTGAATCCCAAGCTACTGAAGGAAACCTTCAGCCAAACATGATGTTGAAGAATATATTTTCTTTTGCATTATCTGGTTCCTGCAGGCTACATGCCTAGGAATACCTGCCCTGCTTTGAACTGGTCATCAAGATATGTACATGGATTCAATTCCCTTTCTTACCGCCACACTTTCTGATTAACCTGAGATTGGTCTTGCAGTGATGTGGTTGATTGTTGGTAATACTAACCTGCAGCATAGTCTGTTGTTGTTCCAACTTTCAATGTCACTGTGCTGCCAATAGATTAATTGAACACATAACCTTATTTCCAGGCTATGTATTGTGCCTTACTAGAAGTCAAAGATACATTCAATTCATAATATTGAAGCCTAATCTATCATTGCAGTGCACCCTGTGAGAAACTAGCAACACAGCATTTTTGCTGTACAAGCTTGTGACTGTTTATCCAGTACGAATTCATTGTTTCTATGTGTGTATCCCATTCTTTCTTTCTCTGCATTGTAGAATATGAAAGAACTTTTTAAAAATTCCATTTTGAAAGCTAACATAGTGCCCTGAAGAATTCTTATTGGGAATGTGGCTTCAGTGGCTGGACAATAGAAGACTTCTCCGTTGTTAATATTGATTTTGAAGCATTTCTAGGACAAGGTTAAAAATATTCCTCTACTCTCCCTCAGAAATGAGACCATCCTTGCAGGCTTGAAACTAAATCCGAGGGGTAAAAGTTCAAATAAATACTCAGGCCTCATTTCTAAAAAAAAATTATTTTAAACAGGTTAGGTATGAATGTATAAATAGAACAAAGTCTCTAGTTTGTAACAAAAGCAAAGTTGCTGGAAAAACTCAGCAGGTCTGGCAGCATCTGTGAAGGAAAAGAACAAGAGTTAACATTTCAGGTCTGGTGACCCTTCCTCAGAACTGAGTTACAGCATACGCAGTTCTTTTGGTTTTTTTCTCTAGTTTGTAAATTGATAATGCTATTGAATTTGCTGCACCTGAACTTCATTTTGCTTCATTTTTAGTGTTGTTGATGCATATTGTATGCCCAGAGAAGCTGTGATCTTTTGATTAAACAGTGACCTGAATCAATGGCGTGGTTTGGACTTGAAATGGAGCCCCACTATGGCCTGACTAACCACTATTCACAGCTCAGCAGGAGAAGCCCTTTTCCTATCTCTGGCAATCTGCTCTAGGGTGACCCCACCAGAGTCCTGTAGAGTCAAACAGCAGGAACTAGTCCGTGGTGTGAAGAGACCCAAAATAGATGGGGGTAAAAACCTTGCCCCAAAAGATAAAGAATCTTGCCTTCAAAAAAATAGCAATATTGGAACTATTCAGGAGGCAAAAATTCCAATATGTTCTAACAGGTCACCCTGATTGTTCTGTGACTAATTCTACACTAAGCCACAAAACCCCAGAGCTACAAGCATATTAATTAGGAGTAGGTCATTCAGCCCCTTGAACCTAATCCTCTAATCAATAAGCTGTTGGCTGATCTTAAATCACTTAACTCAATCTTCCTGAATATGCCCCCATACTCTGATCTCTTTACTTAATCCTCTCTAGATGACTCTGCCTTAAATATATTCAGTGACCCTGATCTTTTTGCCAGAGGTCGAGGGGAGGCTTTCCAAAGACTGATGGTCAAGAGAGAAGAAAGTCTCCTCATCTCTGTCTTAAATGGGAAGCCCTCATTTTTAAAATGCATCCCCTGAGTTCTTGTGTCCTCCCACAAGAAGAAACATCCTTCAGCATCCACCGTGTCAAATTAACCCAAGGATCTTTGTCTGTTTCCTAGTCTGTACGTAGTTAATTACTCCATACCCTCTGGTGGTGAGGAGGAGAAGCAGCAGCAATGTTCTCTTGTTTTATTGTTGGTTGGTCTAATGTGTGAATGTCGAATAGGGACAAGAGTTGGAGAGTAACTGGTAACTGTGGAACAGTGGCAAAAGCCAAATGTGAGGAAGCTGAAATAAAATGCTGACCTGGGTGTGACAGAGCTCCCCAATATGAGAAGATGCTTGCTGCCAATTTGACGAGGCACAAGGTCTTTCTTTTAATTCATTCACGGGATGAGGGCATCGCTGTCTGGGCCAGCATTTATTGCCCATCCCTAACTGCCCAAAGGGCAGTTAAAAGTTAACCACATTGCTGTGGGTCTGGAGTCACATGTAGGCCAGACCAGGTAAGGATGACAGTTTCCTTCCCTAAAGTGAACCAGATGGGTTTTTCCCCTGACAATTGATTCATGGTCATCATTGTTCCAGATGTTTATTGAATGCAAATTCCACCATCTGCCATGGCAGGATTCAAACCCAGTTCCCTAGAATGTGACCTGAGTGTTTGGATTAGTGGTCTAGTGAGAATACCACTGGGCCATCACCTCCTCACTGCCTGCTGCCAGTTCTGATGATTCTACAATACAAACTGGTAGCAGAACGGTGAAATGAATTGCCTGCCAGCTGGTAGAATTGTCCTGGAGTTACCAGACTTCCTGGTGATTACTTGTGATGGTTGATTTCATTACCAGCAGCTATTGCTACATCTAGTTAGTATAACAGAAGGTTACGTGAAGGTGTCAGAACTACTGAGGATCATATTGCAATGGACTATGTCAGTTTTATGTCCTATCTATCAGCAGCGTCCTCTAATATTGTCCCTGTGGACACCATTTTTAAAAAATAAGGTATATACAATATGAGCTAAACTAAATGCAATCCGTAACAAGGACAGAAATTAACAGTTAACACTGAACAAAGAACAAAGAACAAAGAAAATTACAGCACAGGAACAGGCCCTTCGCCCCTCCAAGCCTGCACCGATCCAGATCCTCTATCTAAACCTGTCTTGATTGACTGAAGTTATGAGAAACCTTTTAAAAACCTGATCAGATTCTAATTGATGTTAACCGATTCCTCACAGTTAATAGGATGTAATGAAATTATTTCAAATCATGAGTCAGCATTTAGCCTTCAACTATTTTTGTGCACGACAAAAAATTATCTCATTTGCGTGATATTTTTAGGACACAACAAACAATGAAATGATGCAACTCAACAAAGACGTAAGAGAATGATTGAAAAGAAAAAATCAATCATGGGCCAAACAACAGTGAGCTTCAACAATAAATTCGCAGTAGCTGGAGCCGAGTGTCACAGTAACAGATTTCCATGAAAGCCAAGGGTCGATAAAGGGATTAAGACTGCACAATACTGGACTGTAGGCAGAGGCTGTAAGTGGTGCAGTTTAAGTGAAATAAAAATCCACTCATGATCAACAAGTGAATTCTTGTTTGCTGCAGGGCTCTCATCCTCTTTAGCTCATGGCATGATACATGACTCTGTCAGAAGGTAGTCACAGAATTTAATTGGATGCTGCACTCTCAACCTCTGATTGGAAAACTCTCTTGAGGAACCTCTCTACTCTCCTTCCCCATTGGTAAATGCATTGCCCAGTGTGGACCTGAGCCAGCTCAGAAGACATCGGGAATAAACAAAAACAGAAATTGTTGGAGAAACTCAACAGGTCTGGCAGCATCTGTGGAAAGAGAGAAAGCAGAGTTAACACTTTTGAGTACAGGGACCCTTCTTTAGAATGGTTCAATTTGGTCTGTGCTGCTGATTTCACTGATTTCAGTAATCCTGACTGCTATCAAATTACAATCATACAACTACAGCCAGGAAGAGGTCACAGCCAGTATTTGCCACAACTGGCCTGCAGTCCTGAATAGACCTCAGCCTGTTTTTCCTGGGTATTAAGACAACTTATGCCCAGGTGAGTAGAAGGACTGTGGCTGTTGATCTTCCCCTCCACCATCCCACCCCACCATCCCCCTACCCCACCCTGTCTCCACCCTCACCATACCCTTGCTACACTCTCTCCATCCAACCTTTCCTGGGCAAAGACTTCTTTCACTTTATTATTTTTTTAAGGAATGTTAAGAAAGGATATATTGGCTTTGGATGCAGTTCAAACAAGATTCACCAGGCTGATTCCTGTAATGAATTTGTTGACATCACAAATGGGATAAACAGGTTCGTTAGAGTTTAGAAGAATGAGGGGTGACCTTATTGAAACACACAAAATTTTGGGGGATGGTGAGTGCTTGAAAAGGTAGATGTGGAGAAAATGAATTAATGGAAACTGAACTCGAAACATTTTTTTCTCTACACAGACGTGGCCGGAGCTAGTGGTTTCTCCGGCAGCTTCTATCTTTGTTTGTTGCTTTCTAACCTACCTTTGCATCTTTAAGCAACCATAATGCTTCGTCCAAGTAATTTATATAAATTGTGAATGGTGAGGCCCCAGCACCTGTGGCGTATCACTCATTACTCTTTGCAAACCAGAAAATTATGTCAACTCTATTTCCTGTTAGCCAGCCAGTGTCCTATCAATGTTAATTTGCAATCCCCTTCGTTGTGAGATTTGAGTTTCCACAATAACTTTTGATGTGGCACTTTATCAAATGTCTCTGGAAGTCTAAGAGCAGCACAGCCATTAGCTCTCCTTTATCATCAGTACTTTACTTCCTCAAAGAAATCAAAGTAATTGGTTAAACATATTCTCCCTTTCAGAAAACCATGCTGACTCTGCCTTCAATTTTTTTAAGTGAGTGTGTAGCTATTATTTCTTTAACAATAACTTCTAACCTTTTCACAATGGCAGGTTAGGGGAGATTCAGGAGGATCAGGAAGGCATCAAGCTCATTGTTTCAGTCAAGAAGTGAAACTAAGTAAGATGGTCACAGAATACAGGACAGTTGTACCTATACTACAGTCAGAGAGTGGACAGATTGATGAGGCAGCTCCAGACATGGTACAGCACCTTCACCCTTGAGCTCAAGCGAACCAGTTTGGGATGTTCAGCCAGAATTCCAAGTCAGTGCTTGTGAGATTCAGACTTTATGAAGGAAGGCAGTTTGAGAGTAGATGGGTGGTGATAATTGTTATAATAATGTTATTGGTAATAACAACATCAATGATTGTAAAGACTATGGAAGGAAGTAAAAGTAAGCTACTGGGAAAAGTAGACCAAGTATAAAGAAGCATGGACAGACTTGAGATACAACAGGATTCATGTAAATGATAACACAAACATGAAAGTGTTCTTGTGGTCCAGTGAGTGTCCTCACCAGCAGTCCACCTGCTCCAGCGGTGTGTAATAACAGCTCTGAACAGGCTGATTAGAAAATCTCTAAAACTTACAACAAAGTGGCAGGAATAGGCCATTCAGCCCCTCAACACTGCCATGATTGTTCTGATTGCAATCACTAATCCACATTTTTTTTTCCTTTATTCATTCATGGGATGATGGGATCGGTGGCCAGGCAGCATTTATTGCCCATCCCTAATTACCCAGAGTGCAGTTCAGAATCAACCACATTGCTGTGAGTCTGGAGTCATGGTAGGCCTGACCAGGTAAGGATGGCAGTTTCCTTCCCTAACAGGCATTAGTGAATCAGATGGATTTTTCCAACAATCGGCAATGGGTTCATGGTCATCATTGCATTCTTAATTCCAGATATTTTTATTGAATTCAAATTCCACCATCTGCCATGGCGGGATTCGAACCCAGATCCTTGGAATATTATCTTAGTCTCTGGATTAACAGTCTAGTGATAATACCACTAGACTATTACCTCCCCCTCTGCCTATTCCTGCTCACATCTCTCTCTTGTTTGCTTAGCAAGAGTCTGCCCACCACCGCCTTAAAATATTCAAGGAGTCTGCTTCCACCACCTGTCCAGGGAGAGAGTCAATGATTTATAAAGCGCATTTCACAGTCTCACCATCAATCAAGTACCTTTGAAGTCACGCCTGGCACATAGGAAGGTAGTGGTGGTTGTTGGAGGTCAGTCATCTCACCTCCAGATATTTCTGCAGGAGTTCCTCAGGTAGATCCTTCAGCTGCTTCATCAACAACCTTCAGCTCAGAAGTGGGGATGTTTGTTGATGTTTGCACAATGTTCAGCACCATTCACAACTCCTCAGATACTGAAGCAGCCCATGTTCAAATGCAGCAAGATCTGGACAATATCCAGGTTTGGGCTGAAAGGCAGCAAGTAACATTCGCACCACACAAATGTCAGACAATAACCATTGTGTCCAAGATGGTGGTGGAGGAGACAGATGGTGGTATAAAGACAGATAGGAAAAGTTTCTATAAATATATAAAACAAAAAAGAGTGGCTAAAGTAAACGTTGGCCTTTAGAGCATGAGAAGGGGAATTTAGTTATGGGATATGATGAAATGGCCGAGGCATTGAACAGGTATTTTGTATCGGTCTTCACAGTGGAGGACACTAATAACATGCCAGTAATAGACAAAGAGACGAAGGTAGGTGAGGACCTGGAAACAATCATAATTATGGAAGAGGTAGTGTTGGGCAAGCTAATGGAGCTAAGGATTGATAAGTCTCCTGGCCCTGATGGAATGCATCCCAGGGTACTAAAAGAGATAGCGGGAGAAATAGCAGGTGCACTGGCGGTAATTTTCCAAAATTCGCTGGACTCTGGGGCAGTCCCAGCAGATTGGAAAACAGCAAATGTGACGCCACTGTTTAAAAAGGGAAGTAGACAAAAGATGGGGAATTATAGACCAGTTAGCTTAATCTCTGTAGTGGGGAAGATGCTTGAGTCTATTATCAAGGAAGAAATAGCAAGGCATCTCGATAGAAATTGTCCCGTTGGGCAGATGCAGCATGGGTTCATGAAGGGCAGGTCATGCTTGACAAATCTTTTGGAATTCTATGAAGACATTACGAGCGAGGTGGACAATGGGGACCCAGTGGATGTGGTGTACCTAGACTTCCAAAAGGCCTTTGACAAGGTGCCGCACAAGAGGCTACTGCATAAGATAAGGATGCATGGCATTAAGGGTAAAGTATTAGCATGGATAGAGGATTGGTTGACTAACAGGAAGCAAAGAGTGGGGATAAATGAGTGCTATTCTAGCTGGCAGTCAGTGACTAGTGGTGTGCCTCAGGGATCGGTGTTGGGACCGCAATTATTTACAATTTATATAGATGACTTGGAGCTGGGGACCACGTGTAGGGTGTCAAAGTTTGCAGATGACACTAAGATGAGTGGCAGAGCAAAGTGTGCAGAGAACTGTGAAACTTTGCAGAGGAACATAGATACATTGAGTGAGTGGGCAAAGGTCTGGCAGATGGAATACAATGTAAATAAATGTGAAGTCATACATTTTGGTAGGAGTAATAGTAAACAGGATTATTACTTGAATGGTAAAAAGTTGCAGCATGCTGCTATGCAGAGGGACCTGGGTGTCCTTGTGCATGAATCACAGAAGGTAGGTCTGCAGGTACAACAAGTAATTAGGAAGGCAAATGGAATTTTGTCCTTCATTGCTAAAGGGATTGAAATTAAAAGCAGAGAGGTTATGTTGCAGCTGTACGAGGTGCTGGTGAGGCCACACCTGGAGTACTGCGTGCAGTTTTGGTCTCCTTACTTGAGAAAGGATGTACTGGCACTGGAGGGGGTGCAAAGGAGGTTCACTAGGTTGATTCCGGAGTTGAGGGGGTTGGCTTATGAGGAGAGACTGAGTAGATTGGGATTATATTCATTGGAATTCAGAAGATTGAGGGGGGATCTTACAGAAACATATAAAATTATGAAAGGAATAGATAAGATAGAAGTAGAGAGGATGTTTCCACTGGCAGGTGAAGCTAGGACAAGAGGGCATAGCCTCAAGATTAGAGGGAGCAGATTTAGGACTGAACTGAGAAGGAATTTCTTCACCCAGAGGGTTGTTAATCTATGGAATTCCTTGCCCAGTGAAGTAGTTGACGCTACTTCAGTAAACGCTTTTAAAGCAAAGGTAGATTTTTTTTGAACAATAAAGGAATTAAGGGTTACGGTGAGAACGCGGGTAAGTGGATCTGAGTCCACGAAAGGATCAGCCATGATCTTCTTGAATGGCGGAGCAGGCTCGAAGGGCCAGACGGCCTACTCCTGCTCCTAGTTCTTATGTTCTGAGCCAGAGCTCGTTCCCTCCAACCACCTTTCTTTGTTCTTTTCTCAATCCTTTTCTTTTTTTTAAAGTCTCTTTTTCTGTACTTACCTTCTGGAAGGAGTTTGTTCGTGGAGGCAGCGATGGCGACGGCAGTGGCTGGGGGCCCAGAGGGGGGTCTTTAGCAATCAGCCACAAGGCAATTAGTGTGCCTGGGTGGCGGCATCATGGAAATGGGGACCTGCACTGGCACCAGAGCCAGACTCTGGGGCCTGTGGCGAAGCGGCTAGTGGGCCGGGGTGGCGGTCAGCAGTGAGACAGCAGTGCGGAGGTACAGGGATCTAGCCCAGCACAGCAGAGAGATCGAACCTTCGTGGGGAAAGCCCAGCGTGGAGTGACTGCAGGCTCGTGGCTAAAGAAGCACTGTAATTTGGAACTTTTAACTTTTTTTCTTATTTACTACTTTATACTGACAAGAACTGTAATGTCGCACTTTTAACTTATTTCTTTATTTTTCTACTTTTTATCTAAGATTTAGTGCCTAGGTATTTAGTACCTAACATCGTGCCGGGAATAGCAACATTGTAAACATTTCACTGTACACCAGTATCCCTGTACTTGAGTACACATTACAATAAAACCTAATTCTAATAGCTTTTAATAAACTTCAACAAGACACAATCTAACCACTGCCCCTAGACATTCAATGGCATTACCATCACTGAATCCCCCACTTTCAACATCCATTGATTTGAAACTGAACTGGACTAGCCATATAAATACAATGGCCACAAGAGCAGGCCAGAAGCTTGGAATACTGCCATTTGTAACTCACCTCCTGACTCCCCAAAGCCAGTCCACCATCTACAGCACAAGTCAGGAGTGTGATGGAATACTCCCCACCTGCCTGGATGGGTGTTGCCACAACAATACTCAAGAAGCTTGACACCATCCAGGACAAAGCAGCCCGCTTGATTGGCACCAGATCCACAAACATCCGCTCCCTCCATCACTAATGGTCAGTAGCAGCAGTGTATACTATCTACAAGACGTGCTGCAGAAATTCACCAAAGATCCTTAGATAGCACCTTCCAAATCAACAACCACTTCCATCTAGAAGGATAAAGGCAGCAGATACATGAGAACTCTGCAAGGAAACAACATGGAAACCTACAAGTTCCTCTCCAAGCCATTCACCATCCTGACTTGAAAATATACCACTTCACTGGGTCAATATCCCAGACTTCCCTCCCTAAAGGCATTGTAGGTCAACCTCCAGCAAGTGGACTGCAGCAGTTCAAGAAGGCAGCTCACCACCACCTTAAGGACAAATGGGGATAGTAATAAATGCTGGCCCATCCACATCCTGGAATGATTAAAAGGAAAGTACCTTTGAAGCCTGAAATGGAAAAATATGGCAAATAATTCATGCACAGTAAAGTTCCTCAAATGGCAGTGAGGTATGACCACAGACTCACTTCTTTAATGATGCTGTCAGTGGGATAAATAGTGAACTCCATTACTGCTTATTGAAGTAGGTCCTTGAAATCATTTACATCCAGAAGGCAGACGGAACACTGCCTCCTCTGAAAGACGACGACAAACTTCTTCAATATGGCCTCAAGTCTGTGCCTGAGCTGCTGGACAAAGAACTGAATCCTCTTCCCTACGACTCAGATAAATGAGTTACCAAATGAGACACAGCAATGTCAAAGGAGAATTAACTTTTGGTCTTAGATTTCAGGTTTTCTTCTTAGAAAACTGTTATCATTTGCTGCTTCCAGTTCAGCAGCTTGTAAATATAATCCTTTATCAACACTTACATTTGTTGGAAATCTGTGACCCTACACAGCAGCTATTAAGGAGAGCATCCAGGGTTCTTTCTCTAGTCTAAGGAATTCAATGGACCGGAAACTTGTCTGAGGTTTCTAATAAGCAGCCAGGTTAATGTTGCCAACTTTACTTCATTGCCTAAAGAAAAAATGCGTAGAGGCCTCCATCCCATCTGTTTAAAGTTTTCAGGCATCAACCTTTCCAAAAGTTTCAAATTCCTCCCCAACTTTCCCCATGCCCATCTCCGTGACCTGCCTCAACCCACTACGACCTCTGTACTCATTCAATTCTAGCCTCTTGTGAGTTCTCACCATGGGGCAGCATGGTGGCACAGTGGTTAGCACTGTTACCTCACAGCTCCAGGGACCCAGGTTCGATTTCACCCTAGGGCGAATGTCTATATGGAGTTTGCACATTCTCCCCGTGTCTGTGTGTGTTTCCTCCGGGTGCTACAGTTTCCTCCCACAATCCAAAAATGTGTAGCCTAGGTGGATTGGCCATGGAAAATTGCCCGTAGTGTTCAGGGATGTGTAGATTAGGTGGGTTACAGGGGGATGGGTCTAGGTGGGATGCTCTGAGAGTCAGCATGGACTTGTTGGGCCAAAGGGCCTGTTTCCACAGTTTAGGGATTCTATATAAAATAGATCTTTTCCCATCCCTCTCTCCTCTCTTTAAGAGTTTCCTTAAGCCTGTCTCTTGGGCCAAGCTTTCAGAAACAAGCCCAGAACATCTCCTGATGTGTCTCTGTGTCAAAACTTTATTTGATAACACTCTCGTGGAATGTCTATGTTGAACTTGCTATATAAATGCAAGCTGTTGTTGGTTTTGGCAGCACAGGTTCATTATTAGGTCTTAAATGTGAAGAGTTTTGGGATAATTGCAACTCAAATCTTCTACGAAACTCTGGCAATTCTTCACAAGAGGCCAGGAACAACTAGGAGGGAAATCATCACCAGACTGTTCCACATGCTTTGTTGTAATCAACATGCAAGGACCTGGGTAGAGGTCACAAATTATGATCGCCACTCCTTTGCTGATACAACTGATTTGCAGTCCACCAACATAGCACACACTATCAAATATAATCCTCCACCGGAGCAAATCATCTTAAAACTGATGCAAGGCAGGAATTGGAAGTTTTAAGGAAATGACTTGAGGAGAAAAAGAGGACAGTCCATTTTTGAGAGACCACAGACTCATGCAGCATGGAAACAGACCTTTCAGTCCAACCATGTTCCCATGCCAACAATGTTCCCAAAATAAACTAGCCCCACCTGTCCACATTTGGCCCACCTCCCTCCAAACATTTCCTACTCATGTACTTATCCAAATGTCTTTTAAATGTGGTGACTGTACTTGCATCCATCATTTCCTTCGACGGTTCATTCCATTCACAAACCACTCTCTGTTGCTCCTCATGTCCTTTTTAAATCTTTCTCCTCTCACCTTAAAAATATTGCCCCAGTCTTGAACTCCCCCACCCTAGGGAAAAGACACCCGCCATTCACCTTATCGAAACTCCAAATGATTTTAAAATCCTCTGTAAGGTCACCCCTCAACCTCCTACGCTCCAGTGAGGAGACCCAGCATATCCAGCCTCTCCCTATAACTCAAACCTTCCATTCCCAGCAGCATCCTGTTAAATCTTTTCTGAACCCTCTCCAGTTTAATAATATCTTTCCTGTAACAGGGTGACTAGAATTGCACACAGTACTCCAGAAGAGGCCTCACCAACATCCTGTAAAATCTCAACATGATGTCACAACTGCTTTACTCAAAGGTCTGAGCAACGAAGGCAAGCGTGCTAAATGCCTTCTTAATCATCCCGTATTCATGTGATGCAAACTTCAAAAAATATGCACCTGAACCCCTAGGTGTCTCTGTTCTACAATACTACTCAAGGTTCTACTTTTAATTATATAAGTCCTGTCCTTGTCTGCTTTACCTCACAATTATCCAATTTAAACTCCATCTGCCACTCCTCAGCCCATTGACCCACTCAAACAAGATCTGTTTGTAATCTTAGATAACTTTCTTCACAGGCCTTTCAAAGCAGTGAACTACAAAAGAAAGCTGAGAAGAACTTAGAGAAAGAGATGTGTATAACGTTTTTTTTTAATGACCAGTGGACATCTCAAAGTGGATCAATGAAGTACCTTTGATGTATTGTCCTGATTGTAATTTAGGGCATGTGACAGCCAATTTGTGCACAGGAAGCTCCCTCAAACCACATTGTAATGATAAAAAAGACTGTGACGAGAGATTAAAAGATTGGAGAATTTATACTCTAGAAGGGTGGAATATATACTTTGTTAAAGCTTTAATGATGAAAGTAACAGGAGGGAAATACCCAATTATTAAATGAATTGTCCCAAATAATGACTGAGCTCAAACTGATAGCCTTGTTGGATTTCTGCAAACATTCTGTAACAGGAAACTATAAAGAATAGCACAAGGTACCTGTGTTTTTATTCGGCTGAACACCCCCCACAATCAGAGGAGCTGAAGCTCATCGTATGGAGAATTACAGACATAATAACCTGACCCTATGATTGCATGTTTGTACATCAAGTCCTATGCCCCTGAGATTACTAACCCTTTTTGATGAAAATGAAGATGTCGCTTATCAGGACTTCACACTGTAGGCACAGTTGGCTGCCTTTATAAGAAGCTGTGATGACTGCCATATTAATTTTGCCAGATATTAAAATAAATGCACTATTTGCGAATGGCAAACTTGCTGGGTACCTTCGTGCACACAAATTATAAGTTACATGCAGTCAGGGATTGAACAGTTAGAGACAAATGGAAGGCTTGTTACATAGAAACGATCTTGCTCAGCAATTATGGCTATGAAATCGGTAACAAGACAGAGCTTATACTATATAACTCAATCCTGAGAACTGCTAAAGCCAAAACTGTAAACAGGAAAACACTTTACTACCGAAACTTTGAGGTAAGTGTTTCTGAAATCATTGTTATTTAGCTTTACACTACTTTTTTAGATATCTGCTCCTTGTACTGAGGTCCAGTTTCCAAATGACTACCAATACTTCATGTTCAGTCGGTAGTAATTATTGGTGCTTAGGTGATGTGTGTTGACAGGCTATTTGATCATGGGAGCCATCACAACTAATACGCTGTCCTCAAAATGTTGAAAGTACCACTGGCGAAGAATTCTGGGTTTGTATGTCCTTCACTGCTTTGAATTCTCGATAAAGGCCTGATCAAGACTCAATGTTTAAACATCGAGAAGGTGGGAATAACACTCAGGACAAGGAACTCTGGCTCATTATTCATTGCCTCAAAGAGGGACATTTTAATGATTTACCTGGTATTTTCTTTGATTTTTTTCGCCCCACACAGACTTTCCCAAGTCATTCTGATCATTGTATCACATCCTCATTTGGAGGTACTTCCCAATAATAAATTACACAAAGGGATCCTCTACACACACCTTTAAATGCAAAGAGGATAACATTAACATGGAGGGGAGAGCTGCAGAGCAGCAGAGTAGAAAAAGGAAGATATGTTACTTTACAATGAGGATCAAAGGCCATGCAACAACATTCATTTCCTTTGGAGCTTCCCTGGAGCGTTGGAGGCTGAGGGGGTGACCTCATAGAGGATTCTAAAATCATGAGGGGCATAGATAAGGTGAACGGACAAGGAACTTTTCCTAAGTAGGGGGGGTGCAAAACTAGAGGACATAGGTTTAAGGTGAGAGGGGAAAGATTCAAAAGGGACCTGAGGGGCAATTTCTTCATGCAGAGGGTGGTGCATGTATGGAATGAGCTGCCAGAGGAAGTGGTGGAGGCTGGTACAATTATAACATTTGAAAGATATTTGGACAGGTACATGGATAGGGAAGGTTTAGACAGGTATGAGCCAAATGCTGGCAGATGGGACTAGTTTAGTTTGGGAAAATGGTCAGCGTGGACTGGTTGGTCTGGAGGGTCTATTTCCATGCTGTATGGCTCTTTAACTCTATGGTCAGCATGGATGAGTTGGGTTGAAGGGTCTGTTCCTGTACCGTATGACTCTGGAGTCCATTCAACCTACTGTCTCTATGTCAATCCCATCCTATCCTTTATCCTTCAGTTCCACCATCCCTCCAACTCATCACCAACAACAACCTCGCCCTCCCCCATCATGGAGAAACATCTTTCCTTCTGGCACTTTTCAATCTCTCATCTTAGAAAAAAACTCTTCTGCTGGGATTGAGAACTAGCTCCAAGCCATGATATTGACTTTGAAAACATTTTTAAATCCTCTCACGTTTAGAGACCGTGTTGAGGTGAGACAGAAAACCATGCCTGACAGCTCGTGGCCCATCTCATTAAACACACCACCTATATATTGGGAATAACTTATGGCTGTTTGCAACCACTTGGTAAGCATCCACAGAATGATGCTGAGATTTGCCATGCCTCAGAACAGATCCCCTTGTTAAATGCACTCCCTATTGCGATTCTGATTTGTAAAGAGTACAAAGTCCACATATCCAAGTTCCCTGTGTGAAGTAAGTGGCATAGTCTGCAAGGGGACCCATTTGTCATCGCAATTCATTAACCTCAGCTCAAAAATGCTCATGCTCACACGGGTCTGAACCGAGATGCAGTTTCCAGACTCTCTGCCAAGGGAGGGGGCTTGCTGGGGGCTTCTTTTGAAAGTCCCAGGTGTTACTGGCTGGTGTCGTACGTTTGCAGGTTAAGATGACAAACGACAGCGTGGGGAAAGGCTCCTGCAAGCCATGTCTTAGACATCCCGGCCCTCAGTGACAGTGAGAAAGCAGTAGCCTTTACAGAATGAGCAAGTTAGGGACTTAGCCCTGGGGCCATTGCTACTTCTAAACTGACGGAGCTTCACTCTCAAGAGGTGACAGTCATTTGATCCGTACTACCGCAGACATCTATATAATTAAAAATCACCTATGAAACACACACTTCAGTGATTGGTCACAGGCATCACTTTTAAATTTGGCACTTGTTAAATCTGTCAAACCATAAGGATTGTTTTGTTTTCAGGAATTGGGATAAGACCTGCTCAATTAAGCATCCTGATTTGCTCAATTGCTACTGCTGCCTCCAGAACACTAACAATGAGCCAACCAAATTACATTAATCATCTTCTCGGAACTGCCTGAGGTTATCACTTGCCTTTTCACTCAGAACAGCATGCAAGACAGAACGTGTATTCGTATAGAGCCATCACAGTCTCTGCGCTTTTCTTCCCCATATGTTTTACTTCTCTACCACAGTGGGCTGGGTTGATAGGTACATTCAAGGCTGAGATAGACAGACTTTTAATCAGTAAAGGAATTAATGGCGATGAGGGAAAGGCAGGAAAAGTGGAGTCGAGGATTATCAGATCAGCCATTGTTGAATTGTGGAGCAGACTGGATGGGCTGCACGGTCAATACTGTGCCATAGTTCCTATGGTATGGTAGGAACTATGGCAGCCAAACTGTGCACAGCAAGCTCCCACGGCAGTGATTTGGTAATGTCTAGACAAAGTGTTTTAGTAATGTTAGTCAAAGGAAAATACATGACCAGGACACCAAGGAAAATGCTTGAATTCATCTTCAAAATGGGAATCTTTTACATCCATCTGAGATAATGTTAAAAATAATATTTGCAATTTAACAAATACATACAAAGTTACATAAACCTGAAAAGTAGGTTTCTGAACTGTTCCTTTAACAGACACCCAAAGTAAACCGATTTAACTGACAATCTCAAGAGCTGTTTGTGGGACTTTTCTGGAAGATTCACAACTGCAGTTAGCAAATTCATTCCCCCTGCTATAGGAAAGATGTTGTTAAACTTGAAAAGATTCAGAACTGATTTGCAAGGATGTTGGCAGGGTTGGAGGGTTTGAGCTATAGGGAGAGGCTGAATAGACTGGGGCTATTTTCCCTGGAGGATGAGGGGTGACCTTATAGAGGTTTTTAAAAACATGAGGGGCACAGATAGGGTCTTTTCCACAGTGTAGGGGAGTCTAAAACTAGAGGGCATAGGTTTAAGGTGAGAAGAGAAACATTTAAAAGTGACCTAAGGGGCAACTTTAGAGGGTAGTGCGTGTGTGAAATGAACTGCCAGAGGAAGTGGTGGAGGCTGGTACAACTACAACATTTTATTGGATGGGTACACGAATAGAAAAGGTTTAGAGGGATATGGGTCAAATACTGGCAAATAGGACTAGATTAATTTAGAATATCTGGTTGGCGTGGACGAGTTGGACCAAAGGGTCTGAAGACACATGTAGGCCAGACCAGGTAAGGATGGCAGTTTCCTTCCCTAAAGGACATTAGTGAACCAGATGGGTTTTTCCGACAATCGACAATGGATTTGTGCCCATCATGAAACTCCTAATTCCAGGGTTTTTTTTATTGAATTCAAATTCCACCATCTGCAGTACTTTGCTTTTTAATAACCTTTCTGCAAAACTATGCCCCCAATCCAAGTCTCAACACCTTTAAAAATTTACCCAAATTTGACTGTCGATTGCCTGCAATGTGATTGTGTGTCATCTGGGCTAGAGATAGTAGGAACTGCAGATGCTGGAGAATCCGAGACAACAAAGTGCAGGGCTGGATGAACACAGCAGGCCAAGCAGCATCATAGGAGCAGAAAGGCTTTCGGGCCTAGACCCTTCATCAGAAATGGGGGAGGGGAAGGGGGTTCTGAAATAAATAGGGAGAGAGTGGGAGGCGGATAGAAGATGGATAGAGGAGAGGATAGGTAGAGAGGAAACAAACAGGTCGAAGAGGCGGGGATGGAGCCAGTAAAGGTGAGTGTAGGTGAGGAGTTAGGGAGGGGATAGGTCAGTCCAGGGAGGACGGACAGGTCAAGGGGGTGGGATGAGGTTAATAGGTAGGAGATGGGGGTGTGGCTTGAGGAGGGGATAGGTGGGAGGAAGAACATGTTAGGGAGGTGGGGACGAGCTGGGCTGGTTTTGGGATGCGGTGAGGGGAGGGGAGATTTTGAAGCTTGTGAAATCCACAATGATACCATTGGGCTGCAGGGTTCCCAAGCGGAATATGAATTGCTGTTCCTGCAACCTTCGGGTGGCATCGTTGTGGCACTGCAGGAGGCCCAGGATGGACATGTCGTCTGAGGAATGGGAGGGGGAGTTGAAATGGTTCGTGACTGGGAGGTGCAGTTGTTCATTGCGAACTGAACGTAGGTGTTCTGCAAAGCGGACCCCGAGCCTCCGCTTGGTTTCCCCGATGTAGAGGAGGCCACAACGGGTACAGTGGATGCAGTATACCACATTGGCAGATGTGCAGGTGAACATCTGCTTGATGTGGAAAGTCTTCTTGGGGCCTGGGATGGGGGTGAGGGAGGAGGTATGGGGGCAGGTGTAGCACTTCCTGCGGTTGCACCCACCTCAAGCCGCACCCCCATCTCCTACCTACTAACCTCATCCCACCCCCTTGACCTGTCCGTCCTCCCTGGACTGACCTACCCCCTCCCTAACTCCCCACCTACACTCACCTTTACTGGCTCCATCCCCGCCTCTTCGACCTGTTTGTTTCCTCTCTACCTATCCTCTCCTCTATCCATCTTCTATCCGCCTCCCACTCTCTCCCTATTTATTTCAGAACCCCCTTCCCCTCCCCCATTTCTGATGAAGGGTCTAGGCCCGAAACTTCAGCCTTTTTGCTCCTATGATGCTGCTTGGCCTGCTGTGTCCTCTGGGCTAGTCCTTTTTTCCGGTTTTTCCCTGAATTGCTGTGCTGGGGTTGTGTTCCTGCCCCTGTGATTGGGAAATTGGCTAAAGTGCGCTGGAAGCTAAACACACAATGAACAGCTCTTACAGTGTTCAGAAGGTCTGCTCCATTCTAAATCCATCAAGTGATATCAACCTAAAGAAACGTGTCAAGTCCTATTATTTATAGCTGGTTTGTTTGTGCAAAGGAGATTTGTATGTTGTATGTGGTGGACAATTTAGATGAATCTATAACTAAAACAAAAACAGAAATTAGTGGAAAAGCCCAGCAGATCTGGACGGTGATCCTTCTTTCGAGCTATTGCTGTTTCTGTTTCTGATTTCCAGCATCTGCAGTTCTTTGGTTTTCTTTTGTTTAGATGAATCTATGTTGTTTGCCTGTGCCTCTGTATGGTGTTACCAATGAGTCACCTCCACGTGTCTGAATCACAAATTTATTACAGTGCTGAAGGAGGCCATTTGGTCCATTGTGTGCCAGCACCAACTCTATTGTCTAGCCTGGCTCTGTTACCTAGTGCTGATTTCTTCACACTATTACTGTCCAAAACACCACTAAATGCCCTCTTGAATGTTTCAATTGAACCAGCCTCCACTACATTTCCAGGCAGTAAATATAATGTCAGACTTCTAAACTTTGGACCAGGAGGCCTGGATTGAAGCCTCAGTTGTTCCAGAGATGTGTGTCATATCACCTTTGAACAGCTTGATGAGAAAATATCAGACTTCTAAACTTAAACTGTTCTGAGGAAGGGTCACCAGACCTGAAATGTTAACTCCGTTTATTCCTTCACAAATGCTGTCAGGCCTGCTGAGCTTTTCCAGCAACTTTGTTTTTGTTCCTGATTTACAGCATCTGCAGTTCTTTCAGCTTTTATTTTCTAAACTCCTAGCTATTCAGTCAGTCATACAGTGTGGAAACAGGCCCTTTGGCCGAACAGGTCCACACTGACCCTCAGACCATCCCACCCAGACCCATCCCTATAACCCACCTAATCTACACATCTGAACACTACAGGCCAAACCACCTACCTTGCACATCTTTGGACTGTGGGAGGAAACCGGAGCACCCAGAGGAAACCCACACAGACACAGGAAGAATGTGCAAACCCCACACAGACAGTCGCCCAAGGGTGGAATTGAACCCAGGTCCCTGGTGCTGTGAGGCAGCAGTGCTAACCACTGAGCTACCATGCCACCCTAAAAATGAAAGTTTTTCTCATGCCATGCTTGCCTTGTTTGCACGTCACTTTAAATCTAAGCCCTTTTGTTCTTGTCTCCCGTGGGAGACACTTTCACCCTTTCTACTGCCCACTCATGATTTTGAAAACTTCAGTCAGATTCTCCTTTCTCTCTCCAAGGAGAACAGTCCCAACTTATTTAATCTATCCCCGGAGTTGAAGTTTCTCATTCCCTGGAACTATTCTTGTAAATTGTTTCTGAACTCTGTCTGATGCACTCACAGCTTTCCTGTAATGTACACAATATATTGGCTTCCTTTCTCTTCTGTTCTACTTCAAGTAAATCTGTAACACAAATGTACTTCTCGTACTACCCAATAAAGCCGAACATTAAGTTTAGAAAATAAAAGCCGAAAGAACTGCGGATGCTGTAAATCAGGAACAAAAACAAAGTTGATGGAGAAGCTCAGCAGGTCTGGCAGCATCTGTGAAGGAAAAAACAGAGATAATGTTTCGGGTCCGGTGACCCTTCCTCAGAACAGTTTAAGTTTAGCAGTCTGATATTTTCTCATCAACCTGTTCAAAGATGATATGACACATGCCTCTGGAACAACCGAGGCTTCAATCCAGGCCTCCTGGTCCAAAGTTTAGAAGTCTGACTTATATTTACTTATTGCTGTGTTCAATGAATGATGGAAACTGAAGGAGAAAGTGGAAACTGGCGCCAATTAATAAACACTCAATGTAGAGTTATTTGAGCTGGGAAGTACCAAAAGTGAACGTGGCTTTCAGATATCACCTCAGCATGAGAAATCCTCTACTAGCAACTAATTAAAGATAGTCTAACTGAGGTTCAAAAGCTGGCCTATTCACGCATTTGTCAAACACCTTCTATATTAACCAACAGCACTTTGAGGTGATTAAGTATAATAAGCAATTGCACCTAAATGAGGTGCAAACTGTTCACTCAACACCTGTTCCCTGCCCAAAGTGACTAGATATTTGTCGATGTACATTCTGAGCAGCTCTGTGATGCCAACTGTTGTTCTTTAGGGTCTCCTCTACAGTGGGAAGGTGAGACATAGTCTGAGTGACTCTTTTCCAGAACATCCACATTCTGTCTGCAAACCTGACCCTGAGCTTCCAGTTGCCTGCCACTTTTGCACACCATCCTGTTCCCCAGCCAACAACTCTATCTCAGGCTTGCTGCAGTGCTCCATCGAAGCTCAGCGCAAACTGGAAGAACAGCGCCTCACTTTCCACTTAGAGACCCTGCAGCCTCAGTATCATTGTCAATAATTTCAGGGCCTGAGCACCTTCTCACTTGTCCTTACCCCAACCCCCTACACACCAGGTCTTGTCAAAACATGGCTGCTGCCACAACCAGTCCACTGACTGTCAGCCACGAACAGTCCCCATCAGCAACTATTCATTCTCCCAGGTTGACCGTTATCCATTCCTATGCCTGTCTAACTCTTTTTCTCTCTCTCTCTCTATTGGCTCCATCCCCACCTGTTGCTTACTTCTCCCACCCCCAACCACCCCATCTTCAGCATATATACCAATATTTTCCTAGCTACCATCGTGTCTGAAGAAGGGTCACTGGATGCGAAATGTTAACCCTGCTTTCTCTTCACAGATGCTAACAGAACTGCTGAGTTTTTCCAGCATTTTCTGTTTTTATTTCTGATTTCTAGCACCTGCAGATCTTTCGGTTTCTCATTTTTTAGGGGTTGGTCCCAGAAATAAAGGATAAAGTGGCTATAGTCCCACTCCCTCGTCGCTCTCTCATTAGAGAGAGATGACTGGTGCTGAGTTCAACCTGAGGGTCATCACACCTCAAGTGAGGTTGAAGGGACCTTCCTGGTGAGCTCAGCAAGGACAGGAACCCAACCTGTTGGTATTATTCTGCATCACAAACCAGCCATGCAGGCTCAAAATGCCTAAAACTCACTTTCTTCCCATGATATGGAGGTGCCAGTTTTGGACTGGTGTGGGCAAGGTCTGAAATCACACAACACCAAGGAGTGAAGCTCCGAAAACTTGTGCTTTCAAATCAACCTGTTGGACTATAACCTGGTGTCATGTGAGTTCTGACCTTTACTTCCCATGCAAAGAGTTGGAGAAGAGAAGAAGGACTCAAAGTCAATATGAAAATTATTACATGTGTAATTTTCTTTCTATTCATTTTTGTGGGACATGGGTATCACTGGCTGGGCCCAGCATTTCTTACCCGTCCCTAGTTGCCCTTGAGAAGGAGGTGGTGAGCTGTCTTCTTGAACCGCTGCAGTTTACCTTCTGTGGGTTGATCCACAATGCTATTAGGGAGAGAATTCCAGGATTTTCACCCACCGACAGTGAAGAAAAAGCAATATATTTCCAAGTCAGGATGGTGAGTGGCTTGGAGTGGAACTTGGAGGTGGTGGTGTTCCCATATATATCTGCGGCCCTTGTCCTTCTAGATGGAAGTGGTTGAGGGTTTGGAAGGTGCTGCCTGAGGATCTATGATGAATTTCTGCAGTGCATCTTGTGGATAGTACACACTGCTGCTACTGAGCGTCGGTGGTGGAGGGAGTGGATGTCTGTGGATGTGGTGCCAATCAAGCGGGCTGCTTTGTCCTGGATGGTATCAAGCTTCTTGAGTGTTGTTGGGGCTGCACTCATCCAGGCAAGTGGGGAGTATTCCATCACACTCCTTACTTGTGCCCTGTGGATGGTGGACAGGCTTTGAGGAGTCAGGAAGTGAGTTACACACTGCAGTATTCCTAGCTTCTGGCCTGCTCTTGTAGCCACTGTGTTTATGTGCTGAGTCCAGTTGAGTTTCTGGTCAATGGTAACCCCCAGGATGTTGATAGTGGGGGATTCAGTGATGGCATCACTGTTTAATGTCAAGGGGCAGTGGTTAGATTGTCTCTTATTGGTGATGGTCATAGCCTGGCATTTGTGTGGCGCGAATGTCACTTGCCATTTGTCAGACCAAGCCTGGATATTGTCCAGATCTTGTTGCATGTGAACATGGACTGCTTCAGTATCTGAGGAGTCACGAATGGTGCTGAACATTGTGCAAGCATTGGCAAACATCCCCACTTCTGACCTTATGATGGAGGGAAGGTCATTGATGAAGCAGCTGAAGTTGGTTGGGCCTAGGACACTACCCTGAAGAACTCCTGCAGAGATTTCCTGAAGCTGAGATGATTGACATTTTTTTTTCATTCACGGGATGAGGGTGTCGCTAGCTTGGCAGCATTCATTGCCCTTCCCTAATTGCCCAGAGGGCAGTTAAGAGTCAATCACATTGCAGTGGGTCTGGAATCACATGTGGCCACACCAGGTAAGGATGGCAGTTTCCTTCCCTAAAGGGCATTAGTGAACCAGATGGGTTTTTCTGACAATCGACAATGATTCACGGTCATCATTAGATTCCTAATTCCAGATATTTATGGAATTCAAATTCCACCATCTGCCATGGCAGGATTCAAACCCGGGTCCCCAGAACATTATCTGGGTCTCTGATTAACAGTCCAGCAATAATACCACTAGGCCATCTCCTGAAACCACCACGACCATCTTCCTATGTGTCAGGTATGACTCCAACCATCAGAGAGTTTGCCCCCTGATACCCACTGATTTCAGTTTTGCTAGGGCTCCTTGATGCCACACTCAGTCAAATGCAGCCTTGATATTAAGGGCTGTCACTCTCACCTCACCTCTGGAACTGTTTGCTCCTTGCACTGATTGAAACTCCCACCCCCTCTCCAAAATCACAAAAATCCATTCCTAGCTAAACCCTAACAAACACACCCGCCCCAAAAAAAGCACAACAAATGGTGAAAAATCAAAATGTGAAATTGGGGTAAAGCACATGGCATCTTTAGAGAGTGATTCCTTGTTTCCTGAATTTCATCCTGCTTGTGTTTGTGGGTCTCTGATGAATGTGTGTCTGAGAATTTAAGCAGGAATGGCCTAATAAAAGAGCAGTAAAGATCTGCTCATACACTTTTAAAACTGCTCTCCAATATGTTAATTAATCCACCAAGTAACATCCACAAACACTCATGATTACTGACATGGATTAGTGCATCAGTTCACCTGATTAGACACCAGATTTCCAAAGAATTACACACAGCTGCAACAGCTGTTAAGAAGACAGGAAAGTATTTAGGACTGATAATAGTGCACCTAATCCACTCATAATTCTGTTCCATGCTTTGCATTTGAAAGTACCTTTCCCATTCATTCAGTTTGTAGAGAGACCCTCATCACCAGAGTTAATTTCCAACCAGTTTGCAACACTTACTTGATAGATTTACTTCATATTTCCGAGGATCCAACTCACACTGATTGATGATTGCTGCATGGAAAGCTATTTACAGACTCCAGTCTTGTCTTCAGGCGACCTTTTTGAACAGCATGTTCAAACAACCTCAGTGGAAAGATATAAATGCCAATCATTACACAGTTTATGAGACATGTTAAGTTGAACTCTTCAGTCCTCTTTAGGCACACAGGGACGTGAGCGGGTTGCTCAGGTATAGCGGTCTACAGCATGGAAACAGGCCCTTCGGCCCAACTTGACCATGCTGCACAGTTTTTACAATTTAAACTAGTCCCATTTGCCTGCATTTGATCCATATCCCCCAATACCTACCCTGTCCATGTACCTGTCCAAATGTTTCTGAAATGACAAGATTGTATTCGCTTCCACCACTACCTCTGGCAGCCTGTTCCAGACTTTACCACCTTCTGTCTGAAAGAAATTCTCCCTCTGGACCCTTTTGTATTTCTCCCCTCTCACCCTAAACCTATGACCTCCAGTTTTAGACTCCCCTACCCTGGGGAGAAGCCGTCAGCTATCTACCTTTTCTATGCCCCTCATGATTTTATAAACTTCTATAAGGTCACCCCTCAGTCTCCTATGCTCCAGGGGGGAAAAGTCCCAGCCTATTCAACATGTCCTTATAACTCAAACCTTCCAGTCCAGGTTGCATCCTTGTAAATCTTTTCTGCGCAGTTTCTAGTTTAATAATATCCTTTCTATTGTATGGCGACCAGAACTGCACACAGTACTCCAAATGTGGCCACACTCAGTCCTCTGAGTCATTTCTGCCACTCAGTCAGATTATGGCTGATCGTATCTAAATCCCATCAATCTCCCTCATTTCCGTATCCCTTCTGTCTCGGATGTACCATTGCATTGTGCTTTGTTGTAGAGAGGTTAGAGATGGTCTACTCTCACCCTTACTGCCGCAAGAGTGCAAGGCAGACACTGCAAACCTGAATCCCCAAGTGGATACACTGGACGTTAAAAGCAAAATACTGCAGATGCTGGAGATCTGAGATAAAAACAGCCAAGTGCTGGAGAAACTCAGCATTATCTGCGGAGAGAGAAAGAGTTAAACTTTCATAAGAGTCCATAATGACTTTTCCTCAGAACTAAATGTGGCTGGAAATGTGAGAGGTTTTATGCTGTTGTCAAAGTGGGGAGGGGTGTGTGGAGCAAAAGTAGGGAGCATTTCAATGTTCCTGGAGATAATGTCTGCAGGAAGTGTGTTTGAATGCAAATCCTATTGGATCATATAGATCAGTTGAAGTGGCAATGAAGAATTTACAGGAGCCAGGGGGTGTGATGAATGGCAGCTTCAGGAAGGTAGAAAAACTGCAATTACAATCAGGCAGATGGATTACCGCTAGGAAAGGTAGGAAGGTAGTGTACGAATGTCCTGTGGTTATCCCTGTCTCAAACAACTATGCTATTTTGAGGTGATAGCCTCTCAGGGGAACATAAAACTGACAGCCAGGTTTCTGGTATCATGACTGGCTCTGCTGTAAAGTGGGATATGTTGGGTTCCAAGCAATTGTTTGTGATAGGGGACTCTGTAGCCAGAGGCATGGATGGGCGTTCCTGGGGCCATCAGCGAGACATCAGAATGGTGTGTTGTCTCTCTGGTGTCTCAGAGACGGTGCAGAATATTATCAAAGGGGAGAGTGACCAGCAAAAGGTTGTTGTACACTTTGGTACCAATGACACAAGTAGAGAAAGGGCTTCACTGGAACACTGCAGCAGGATAGAAATGTGAACATGGGAGCAAAATGGTGTATTAAAATGACAAGCAACCAAAATGGCAGCATCATGCTGACAGCCTGAGTGGGTATGCAGGCATCCAGTCTGTATTTGGTCTGCCCATTGTGGAGGAAAGCTAAGAGATCCCCTCGACTAGAGTATTGAGCACAGGAGTTGGGACGTCATGTTGCAGATGTTCAAGACATCGGTGAGGCCACTTTAGGAATACTGCATACAATTCTGGTCTCCCGGTGATAAGAAGGATGTTGTTAAACTGGAAAGGATGCAGAAAAAAATTTCCAAGGATGTTGCCAGGACTGGAAGGTTTGAGTTATAAGGAGAGGATGGATAGGCTGGGACTTCTAACCCTGGAGCATCAGAGGCTGAGGGGTGACTTTATAGAAGTTTATAAAATCATGAGGGGCATAGATTGGGTGAATAGCCTTTTTCCAAGAGTAGGATGGTCCAAAACTAGTGGGCATAGTTTTATGGTGAGAGTAAAGACTTAAAAGGGATCTGAGGAGCAACTTTTTCATGCAGAGGGTGGGGTGTGAATAGAATGAGCTGCCAGAAGAAGTGGTGGAGGCTGGTACAATTACAACATTTAAAAGGCATCTGGATGGGTATATGAATAAGAAGGGTTTAGAGGGATATGGACCAAATGCTGGCAAATGGGAATAGACCAGTTCAGGGTATCTGATCGGCTTGGACGAATTGGACCAACGGGTCTGTTTCCGTATTGTATGACTCTATGACTTTATGACACAGAGTTGCTGTGATGTAGAAGAAGACCTTTCGGCCCATCATGACTGCACCAGCTCTTCCACCGAGCAACATCAACTCGTGCTAATCTCTGGTTTTACCCTATATCCTTGCACACTATTTCTTTACAAATAATCATCCAATACTCTCTTGAATGCTTCAACTGAACCTGCCTCCACTACATTCCAGGCGGCACATTCCATACCCACTGCTTGAAAAAGCTTTTCCTCACATCACCCTTGCTTCTTTTACACATCACATTAAATCTATGCCCTATCATTCGTGCTCCTTTTAATGAGCAGGAACAGTTTCTCTCCATCTACTCTGTCCATCCCTCCCAAGTCTCAAGACACATGAGTCTTGAGGGGCAAACTGATTTCTCATGCTTTTAAATTCTTTTGTCATGCTTGGATAAAATGAGCCCTTGCTGCCTCTTCAAGTGTGTGTTACTAACCAGAGGAAAATATTCCTCTCAAGATCCACATCCGTCAATACGTGTTCGTTAATAATAAAGTAAAGAAAAAGAATCCTTTACTCAGAGAGTGCTTGGAATGTGACATTTGTCATCACAGGAAGAAAAGAGCCTAGGTGCTTTCAAAAGGAAACTAGATGGGTATATGAGAGAAGAGGGGATGGAAAGATGTTCTGCAAGACTTAGATGATGTAGATGAGGTGTAAGGAGACAGAACAGAGGAGGTAGGCCATCAGGGACCAAGGAGCCTTACAGCAAATCACAGCGATCAAACAGCCAACAAAATAGCACAACATAAAAAAAAACCGAAAGAACTGTCGATGTTGTAAATCAGAAACAGAAACAGAAATTGCTGGAAAGGCTCAGCATGTCTGGCAGCATCAGTGGAGAGAACTGAGAGTTAACGTTTCCAGTTCAATCACCCTTCCCCAAAACTTTGAGGAAGAAGCAGTACAGCATGGTTGATGTAGGAATTGAAATTTAATAAGATGTGCATCAGTAATAAAAACGATCCTTGTTTGTTGTTAAAAATCCACCTGGATCACTGTAGAGAAGGAGATCTGCTGTCCTTATCTAATCAGTTCTACATGTGACTGCTGACCCACAGAAATGATTGAGTAAGCCTCTCAGTTCAAAGGCAATAAATTCTGGCCTTGCCAATGATGCCCGAAACCCCTAAAAGAAAACCAAATCTTGTTTGAACAGAAACCCCTTATTGCTCGTATATTTCTTCAGAATTAAACATGATAAAGTGGCTCCTCACACTGTAGCCAACATGTATGCCCTCTTTAGTCAATCTTTGCAATTCTCTATCACAGAGTATGGATCCTCATATGGATACACATATTCAAGACTCAGTCATTACACACATTCAAGACTTTTGGGGATGTAGGGGGTTGAGGAGGAACTGGGGGATAATGTGGGAAGGCGAAGTTGAGCTTGAAAACCAGCCTTGCTCCTGTAGAATTGTAAAATGTAGCAGCTTCGAAGGGCTGACTCCTGACCCTGTTCCTTAGACATTGAATTTACAGCAAAATGAGAGCTGTCTTTCAGTTTTCCCAGGATCTCTGTTGTGTTTCCTTGTGATGAGCTTAACCAGATGATCGTCAGCCCTTATTCACATCCTGACTCAAAATCATCTCCTTGTTGACAAAGTTTGTTTTCCCAGAATGTTATCCATCTGCTGAGACATCCCAGGATTGAGCAAATGGACTGTTTCATTATTCACAGCTGCAGTACGAGTTTCCAAAAAGCCTATAATTGAAATTTCTTTCATTTTATGTGAGATTATAGCAGATTGAAGCCTGCATTTATATATCCTTAAAAAGTACAGCCTCTCCCCTTCTTCATATAGTGCCCTGGGAGTTTTTACAATCACCATAGGGTTTCAGTTTAACACCTTGTCTACCCTCTTTGACAGTGTAATGGATGCTCAGTACTACACTGAAGAGACAGCTGCTTCATGTGTTCAAATCTCTGGAGGCACATAATATCCATGACCTTCTGACTCAGACGTGAGACTGCTCATGGCTAAGATTTTGCTTCTAATGTAGCAGCATTGAATGCTCCCTGCCTCCATTTGGCAGTGCAAGTGTTGAAACAGACATGTCAAACGATCACAAAAACTTTGCCGAAATTCAGGTGATGTGTTCCTTTGTCGAACCCACAGCCAGGCTGGGGTGTTGCAAAGTGTCAGTGCCTGGATCGGAGAAGACAAATGCCACTTTGTCTCCATGCCATGTCCCCAGCACCATCCTGACCCTGTGTCATTTGGAACAATTTGAAACCGATTAGGATGGGTTAAATTCAACTCAGGGGCCTATTTCCAGCACAAACTGGAAGTTTCCAGTCAGCATAGCTCAGACTGGCTTCAGTTGTGTCCAGCCCCAGATGGTTGGCTCAGGGCATGAGGGTAGGAGCCATGGATCATTCAGAAAGAGCATCTCACCCATCTCCTCTCCCAATCCTGAACCAGAAAGACTGAGCTGCAGTGGCTAGCCATCTCCTGGAGGGGTCAGTGTCCCTCCAGGATATCACAGCCTGGCAATTGTGGCTTTTTAAACAGTAAAACTAAACCTGGCTTTCCATTTCGCTCTCCATCCTCACTTCGTTCAGTGGGTCTGCTGGCCACTGGATGCGAGAGGACCTCCCTTTGGACTATAGGATTTTTCAGTTGGCCATTCAGCCCTTCAAAACTGTTCCAGCAATTGAATAAAATCGCAAACAATCTGGTTGTTTGATTTGGTTTATTATTGTCACATGTACCAAGATACAGTGAAAAGTTTTGTTTTGTGTGCTATTCAGACAAATCATACCTTACACAAGCGCATCAGGGTAATAGAACAGAATGCAGAATATAGTATCACAGCTATAGAGAAGGTGCAGAGAAAGATCAACTCTAATATATGAGAGGTCCATTCAAAAGTCTGATAACAGCGGGGAAGAAGCTGTTCTTTAATCTGTTGGTACATGTTTTCAAAATTTTGTACCTTCTGCCCAATGGAAGAGGGTGGCAGAGAGTGTAACTGGGGTGGGAGGGGGCTTTGATTATATTGGCAGCTTTCCCGAGGCAGCGGGAAGTGTAGACGGAGTCAATGGATGGAAGTGATGAGGTTGGCGGCATTAGTGGGAGAAGCTGTGGCAGCCACATGGTTAATGGCGCCGGGCACATTGACAGAGAGGTCTTGGACAGGGTTGGGATCTGGGGTGTGGAAGAGGCCTGTGTCTGGTAGTAAGCACAAGCAAAGGTTAGTGTACTCACGGTTTTTAATGTCCAAGAGGGTGGAGAAAAAGCGTTGGTTGAGGGTGTGAATCCTGCGCAGAATGGAAAATGGAAGAGGTACCTTGCAGGTCTGGGAGAGGGAAGTTCTGAGCTGGGGTGGGGCCGACTGTAGGGCCAGAAGGTGCCGACTCATGGGTGTGAGTGTGTGCTTGAGGATCCGCAGAGAAAACCGTTTTTGGAGGCTCTCGTTACTCTGTAGGGAGTGTCATGGTTGTCATGGTTAGGGCCAAATTGGGATGGTCTGAATGTTATTTGGAGTCCATTGGGGATGATCCAGCTGCATAGACAGACACTGAGAAAGGAGATGTGGCTGTAGTACCAGGTTTGTTTTAGTATGTCGTCGAGGAGTTTCAGGGCAGAGAAGATTACCAGAGGGTTGCAATGGGAGAGAGATCCACTGAGGTCTCTCTGGAGGGAGGAGGATAACTTCCTCAAGGTGGGCTTCCTTGGAAGAGGCTTCATAGTGGGGTTATAAATCACTCAGTGATAGCAAGAACTGCCGATGCTGGAGTCAGAGATAACATAGTGTGGTGCTGGAGGAACACAGCAGGCCCCATTTCTGAAGAAGGGTCCCGACCCGAAATGTCAACTTTCCTGTTCCTCTGATGCTGCCTGGCCTGCTGTGTTCCTCCAGTTCTGCACTGTGTTGTCTCTGACTCCAGCATCAACAGTTCTTGCTAACTCCCAATGGAAGGAAGGCTGGTTTTCGTGATGGACTGGGCTGCGTTCACAATTCTCTGCAGTTTCTTGGGATCTTGAACAGAGAAGTTGCCATACCAAACTGTGACGCATCCAGGTAGGATGTTTTCTATGGTGCATCTATAAAAATTGGTAAGCGTCACTGCGGACATGCCAAATTTCCTTAGCCTTCTGAGGAAATATAGACATTGATGTGCTTTCTTGACCGTAGCATCGATGTGGATGGACCAGGATAGATTTTTGGTGATATTTACTCCTAGGTATCTGAAGGTCTTGACCATCTCCACCTCAGCACCATTGATACAGACAGGGGCGTGTCCTCCCAATCCACTTCCTCATCACCAGCTCCTTCATTTTGCTGACATTGAAGGAGAGATTTACACCATGTCTTTACACCATGCCACTAAGCTGTCTATCTTCCTACTGTACTCTGTCTCACCATTGTCTGAGATCCGACCCGCTGCAGTGGTGTCATCAGCAAATTTGTAAACGGAATTAGAGCAGAATTTGGCCACACCGTTGTAGCATCATCCCCACTTTCATATATATGATAAGACATGATTTTTAATATGTTGATATGGGGTCTGTGATGGTTGAATAATCACCCTTCAAGCTTCGAGTAATCTGAACTCTATCTTGTTTATTTTGCAACTGTTTGCAAAGGAGAAACTCACGGTTCAGCTTGAATTAGACTCACTCACAGTAGCTCTCTCACACTACATAATCCAAGTGCAGCTGTGAAAATATTTCCTGATGAAACACTCCATTCACACACAACGTTAAACCCTATTACTAACAACAATATATGCCATACAATACAACATCTCTTTCTATAGGAAATAATATATGTCCTTTTCAATATAACTCTTGCTGTTACTAACTTCAGGAAGGCACAGACAATGCTGTTAGTAATCCGGGACTCCAGACTAATGTGTTGGAACCATGGGTTCAAATCACATCATGGCAGATGGTGAAATTTGAATTCTGTAAAATTCTTAAATTCAAAAGCTAGTTTAACAGTAACCATGTAACTGTTATCAATTGTTGTAAAAACCTATGGGTTCACTAATGCCCTTTAGGGAAGGAAACTGCCATCCTTACCTGGTCTGGCCTACATGTGACTCCAGACCTACAGCAAGTGGTTGACTCTCAACTGCCCTTTGGCCAATAGGTGCCAACCTGGCCAGAAACATGCATGAATGAGTTCTTAAAATCTTTCTTGATCTAAAGAATTTTTTAAAAAAGTTCATTCGCAGATGAGGGCATTGCTGGCAAGGTAAACAATTATTGCCCAGAGGGCACATTGCTGTGGGTCTGGAGTCACATGTAGGCCAGACCGGGTAAGGATGGCAGTTTCCTTCCCTAAAGGGCATTAGTGAACCAGATGGGATTTCCCCATAAATCAGCAATGGATTCAGGGTCATCATTAGATGCTTAATTCCACATTCCACCATCTGCTGTGGCGGGATTCAAACCTCAGTCCCCAGAACATTGCCTGGGTCGCTACATTAATTGTCCAGCGATAATACCACTAGCTCATCATCTCCCCCAGTTGTCAATTGACTTTTTCCTGTGATCAGAATCTCAATCCTCTGAACTTTAACTACTACTTGACAAATCACTGCTCCACAGCAAGTTCTTCCTCTTTATCTTCTTCTGCCTGTTGTGAATTGATTTACGTGCTCACTTGCATTTCCATGAACTCAAAGCCTTCAGGCGTATGGCTTTGGTCCCATCTGACATTTCTGGTCACTCTCAGATTCAAGTTCCTCTGGACAAGGCACATGAAGACCCCATCTGTGATGTTCACTTGCTTTCAGACTGGACCAATATCTTATTTCATGTATATCTAATGGAGTGGTCAGAGGTTTGCAAACAGCAGCATTTACTTTCTCTTTGAGGAGCTGTGACTCTGATGCAGCAGTACATTTTGTATTTTGCTTTGTCCTGTTCAGGTCTAACACAAAAATCCTGTTGTGCAATCTTGACATTTTCTAAGGCATTGTTCCCTGCCATTTGAAATTTCATTTCCTCCACCTGATCAGTCAGCAATTTGGCTTTGCTTTGCTCATTCAGTAACTTATAACTGCTGTTTTCTTCAACTCCTGTGAACGTATATTTGAATGTATAAATTTGGAACAAGAGTAGGCCATTCAGCCCACCCCCCCGCCCCCCACCAGTCCCCCCCCCCCCACCCCCCCCCCCACCAACCCCCCGGCTGCTCCACCCTGTAACAATATCACAGCTGATCTCACTGTAACCTCAAACTTGCATTCTCAATGACTCCTGATAACCTCTAGCCCCCTTGCTTAACAAAAGTCTACAAACCTCTGCCTTAAAAATATTCAAGGTCTCTGTTTCCACCACATTTTCAGGGTGAGGGACCTCAATGCTTGTGATCCTTTAAGAGGAAATAAATTCATTTCATCTCTATTTTAAATGGATTATCCCCGATTTCTAAATAGTCACCCCTAATTCTTGATATTCCCATGAATGGAAATATCCTTTCTACATTGATCCTATCAAGGCTAACTTAGGATCTTACATGCTTCAGCTAACTCCTGACGGCCTTTGTTCCTGAGTCTAAAATTGTATGTAATTATAGAATCCCTACAGTGTGGAAACAAGCCCTTTGGCCCAACAAGTCCACACTGACACATCCCCCTATAACCCACCTAATCTCCACATCCCTGAACACAATGGCCAATTTAGCACGGCCAATCCACATACCCTGCATATCTTTGGAATATGGGAGGAAACCCATGCAGACATGGGGTGAATGTGCAAACTCCACACAGACAGTCACCCGAGGCTGGAATCAAACCCGGGTCTTTGGCACTGTGAGGCAGCAGTGCTAACCACTGAGCCACCGTTCCGCCCAATCTTTAGTAAGTCTGGATCTTTCTTTGCCATTAAGAGACAGACTTGTGGTCATATATTCCTCAATCCTGTTATGCACATTCCAGGAGATATTCCTGGCCTTGGAACTTGCTGAAAGCTTTTGTCCCTGCCTATGCTGGACTTCCAGTGTTGGAATGGGGTAGTGATCCCTCTTAATGGCTTAGTTTAGATCGTTGGGATTCAGGCTAGTTCCTGGTTGCCCACTTGGCTTCCCTCTCAGCAAGATGGAATTCGCCAAGTCCGTAGCTTCTGTGCCTCCAGCAATCGATCTCTTGCAGCTCTTTTCAACTTTCCCTTTTAGTTCCGGCTTTATGTGTGAGGATGAATCCCTGGTTTCTTCGGTGTGGCAATGGTGACATGAAACTCAAAATTTTCAAAGCATTCAACCATTTCACCAGAACATTCTGAATAAACAGGATAAGGACCATGCAGAGGCAAAAGATTTTTAGTTTAGAAAGGCATAGTTTTGTTGGGCTGAAGGGTCTGTTCCTGTGCAGTACTGTTCTTTGATCTTTGTTCTTTGTACATTTGCACCAAATATCCTTTGTACTTGTTTGGAGGGTGCTTTTCAACGTATGTGCTACCTACAACATTCAGTGTCACCTCCTTCAGCTCATGGTTTACAGAGATCACCCACGCAACGGCTCAATCCCAGGAGGGTAGGACAATCTGTCTCAGCAAAGAAGAATGTAGATTTAACATCATTCCCTTTGTGTGTCCTTCTCATTCGGGACATTCCTGGCTGTTGAGTCTCAGATCCTGAACGCCCTCTGCATTGTGTGCTGTGAGAGTGATGTTGTTCACTTCCAGAGTCACCTCTCTTCAGCTACTTCCAGATTTTCTGCAAAAATCTTCTGACCTAGTCTGAGTGGAGTGATGTTACTTCATGATCTGGTGACAGTCTTCACCTTCAGTTCTCTCATTGTGAGTTTTTCCAACAGTCAATGATTATTTCGTGGTCACTGTTACTGAGACTAGTTTTCAATTCCATAGTTTGTTCATTGAAAGTAAATTCCACCAGTTGCTGAGGTCAGATTTGAACCCAGAGCATTTGCCTTGGTTTTCTGGATTACTAGCTCAGTGACTTTAAGATCTAGGACCAGGAGTAGGCCATTCAGCCCCTCAAGCCTGCTCTGCCATTTAATGTGATCATGGTGGGTCTCACCATGACCTCAACTCCATTTTTCTGTCCACTCCCCATAGCCCTTCAACCAGTCACTAATTAAAAATCTGTCCATCTCCTCCTTAAATTTATTCAATGTCTTGGCATCCACTGCACTCTGGGATAGTGAATTCCATAGATTATTGAGCATTTGAGTAATTTCTCCTCATCTCTATTTTGAATCTACCATCCCTTATCCTAAAACTGTAACTTTTCATTCTAGATTGTAAGTGGAAACATCCACACTACCACTCTGCTTGTATTGTTCCTGCTCTGACTTATCAATGTGGCAGAAATGAAAGTATCTCTGGTCGGGATGGCCATCACCCAGGGAGGAGGAGAGCAGGCATGATGTTCACTGTGAGACCGCTGCAAGAAAACTGCCTCAAGCAGAATGTGGCCTTTTACTTCAGTTGCATTGACCTCACAGTGGCCTTTGACACATTTGATAAAGTGACCCAGTTGACAATCCTGGAACGATGTGGTCACCCAAAACCTGCGTCAAGGTCATAGAGCGGTTACACAACGGAATGATGAGCCTGGAAGGCAGGTCATCAGCTGGCTCCCTTTGAGATCTCAACCAAAGTGAAGCATTCCAACACTTGTCTTCTTTAACTCAATCTCCATCAGGTGTCCACAGCCATGTGTCAATGAGTTTGACCTCGTGTCTCTGAATCCTTCCTTGACCCATACCCCTCAATGCCAAACACAAAACTTCTCCAAAACTCGTTCAGGAAGTCCTTGCTGCTTTCTTAACGCCCTCAAAATGAGAGATTCATAGACCATGATCGGCAGATGTTCCAAGGTTTCAATAAAAGCAAAATACTGCAGCTTCTGGAAATCTGAAACAGAGGGAAAACTGGAGAAGCTCGGCAGGTCTGGCAACAATTGTGGAAAGAGAAACAGAGTTGATGTTTCGAGTCTGATATGACTCCTCTGTGGAACTGGACTCAGAATTGTAACTCTGTTTCTCTCTCTACAGCACTGCCAGACCTGCTAAAGTTTCTCCAGTTTTTGCTGTTTGTTTCAGAAGCTTCCAAGATGTTTGGATTGATCATCAGGCTGTACAACCAAATGTTTTCATCAATGCTGTAAGCTGAAGAATGTTGGTAGTGTTAAATCATTTGGAACTATAATGCCAGGTGACAGTCTGCCTGACAAAAGAGATGTCAGCTCGGAGGAACAAGATACATCATGTACTTGGGAGGATTCACACCAAAGTACTAAACCACCACAGCATTAGACTGTCCACGGGTGGCACAGTGGCTTAATGGTTAGTGCTGCTGCCTTACGGTATCAGGGGCACGGCTTTGATCCCAGCCTCAGGTGATTGTCTGTGTAGAGTTTGCACATTCTCCCTTTGTCTGTATGGGTTTCTGCTGAATACTCTGGTTTCCTCCCACAGTCCAAAGATACGCAGGTTAGGTGGATTGGCCATGATAAATTGCCCTGTAGTGTCCAGGGCTGTGCAGATTAGGTGTTTAAGGTACTCATCAGGTATCAATACTAGGGACTCTCAGGGGCTGTATAAAATGCATCTGCTCCCTGTGAAAGCTAGTGTCACCACCCAAAGACTATGTACAACATCATCAGATTGGCTGGAGCTAATGCAACTTTAACATTTCAGAACCATTGCTTTTCTGGGTGAATGTTAAAATATCCCTTGGCATTATTTTCTGAAAGACTAGGGGTTTTCTTTCTGGTGTCCTGGATGAACTTTAACCCTTAATGAACATCATTGAAGATCCTTAGGTCGCGATGAAGGTCATTAACACATTGCTGCTGGTGAGATCTTGCTGTGTGCAAATTAGCTCCCAAATTTCCTAAATTGCAGCAGTGAGTAAATGTCAAAACTGTTTTGTTGTAAAGTGCCTTGGGAAGCCCTAAGGTGTGAAAGGTGCCAGATAAATGCAATTTCTTCCTTTCATCAATTTGCCATCTGCAGATCCAGCAGCACTTTCTGCTCTGTTTCGTGGTTTAGTCCAGCACTTCCTACTGATATAAGAGACAGCAATCTTGTGGAGCCCAAGGTTATTGATTGTACTGTAAATATCAACAAACATATCCCAAATTAATCACATTCTCTGTCATTTCTGGGTGATTTCAGTGGAATCAAAGAACAATACAGCACAGGAACAGGCCCTTCGGCCCTCCAAGCCTTTGCCAACACATTTTGCCCTTCTGTACTAAAACTGTCTTCACTTACAGGATCCGTATCATTCTATTCCCTTCCTATTCATGTATTCATCCAGGTGCTTCTTGAACGCTGCTATAGTGTCTGCTTCCATCACCTTCTCTGGCATCACATCCAGGCACTCACCATCCTTTGTGTGAAAAACATGCCTTGCACATCTCTTTTAAACTTCTCCCCCTTGCACCTTGAACCTGTGTCCCCTAGTAATTGACCCCTCCACTCTGGGAAAAAGCCTCCTACCTTCCACTCGATCCATGCCATTCACAATCTTATAAACTTGTATCAGGTTGCCCCTCAACCTCCTGTGTTCCAGCAAAAACAAACTCAGTCTGTCCAACCTTTCTTCATAGGTAAAATCCCCCATACCAGGCAACATCCTGGTAAACCTTTTCTATACCCGCTCCAAAGCATTCACATCCTTGTGCTAGTGTGGTGACCAGAACTGTTTGCACTATTCCAAGTGTGGCCTAACTAAAGTTCTATAAAGCTGCAGCATAATTTGTCTATCCTTATACTGAATGCCCCTTCCAATGAAGGCAAGCATGCCATAGGCCTTTTTTAACGACCTTATCTACCTGCGCTGCCACCTTCAGTGATCTGTGGACCTACACACCAGCTCCCGCTGCACATCAATACTCCTAAGGGCCCTCCCATTCACTGTATAATCTCCACCTGTACTTGATCCTCCAAAATGCATCACCTCACATTTTTCTGATTAAACTCCATCTGCCATTTTCCCTGCCCATGCATCCAACTGATCTATATCCTGCTGTACCCTCTGACAATCCTCCTCACTGTTCACAACTGCACCAATCTTTATATCATCTGCAAACATACTAATTAGACCACTGGCTGGGAGAGGTCTGTTTCTGCATGGGTTAAGGTAAAAAACAACAAAGTTGTATTGACATAGCTTCTTTAACACAGTGAAACACACCAAAGCACATCAGAGGTACTTAAACAAACAACATTTAACACTGAACACTTAAAGGTATGTCAGGGAAGGTGACCAGAATCTTGGTTAAAAAGATCGATTTAGAGGAGTGATCTTTAAAGTGGGGGATAAGCACAGCTGGGACTCAAACTGGGGATTAACTATTGACTGGATGGGTCAATAGAGCAGCAAAGCTACAACACCACCAAGTCTAGGGAGGAAATTCTAGAGATCCAATTCTAAGTAGCTGAAGATATCTACACCAATGATAAAGAAATTAAAAGCAGTAAGAGGCCAGAACTTACTGAGTGATGTGGTTATTGGAGAGGCAATGACTTCATGGTATTAGTGCTGGGTTCGAATCCTGCCACAGTAGATGGTGGAATTTGAATTCAATAATTTATCCGGAATTTAGGCTCTAATGATGACTGTGGAACGGCTTTTGATTGTTGGAAATTGGGAAAAACCCATCAGGTTCACGAATGTCCTTCAGGGAAGGGAAATTTGTCAACGTTGCCCAGGCTGGCCTACACGTGACTCCAGACCCTCAGCAATGTGGTTGACTCTTAACTGCCCTCTGGGAAATAAATGCTGGTCAAGCCAGAGATGCCTATAGCCATGAGTAAACAAAGAACGTTTCAGAAGATTGTAGAGCTACAGGAGACTACAGAGATGAAGACAAGTGAGATCATGAAAGGGTTTGAAAACTAGAAGGTGGGTTTATTGGACAGGTAGTAATTGCAAATAATAGAAACATCGAAAATAGAAGCAGAAATAGGCCCCTTTGAGCCTGCTCCATTAATCAATATGATCATGGCTGATCATCTAACTCAGTATCTTGTTCCCATTTTCTCCCCTTTAGTCCTAAGAACTAAATCTAACTCCTTCCTGAAAACATTAAATGTTTTAACCTCAACCATTTTCTTTGCCAAGGCATTCCACAGGCTCAGCACTCTCCGGATGAAGACATTTCTTCACTTCTCAGTCCTAAATGGTATAACCTGTCTCCTTAGACTGTGACCCCTGGTTCTGGACTCCACAATCATTGGAAACATCTTGCCTGCATTTACCCTGTCTAGTGCTGTTCAAATTTTATAGGTTTCCCCCCTTTCCATCCTTCTAAGTACAGACAGTGTCCACCACTGTTACATCATGCAGACTATAGTCCAGGATTCCCGGCCTATGCTGAGCTTGGTAGGTTGAAAATGCCCTTGACCCTCAATTCCCCAGGTTGAAGGAGAGGAGAGGTCAGCTCAGTTTCTCCTTCCTGACAATAAAACAGTGACCAAACCCACCGGGCTGTAATACAATTGGGCTCAGCGATTCTGCATGTCTTGGTGCCCTCTCCTCTCCCAACAAAACTTCTCACTAAATTTCACAGAAAGTCTCTGCAAGAACAAAAAAAAAAATCCGGATTTTTATTTTACTTCTTTCATGGGACGTGGGTTTCACTGACAATGAAAGCCAGCACTTGCTAGCATCCCTAATTGCCCTTGAGCTGAGTGGCTTGCTGAGCCACTGCAGAGGGCAGTTAAGAGTCAACCACATTGCTGTGGGTCTGAAGTCACATGTAGGTCAGACCAGGTAAGGTTGGCAGATTTCCTTCCCTGAATGATATGAGCGAACCTGATGGGTTTTAATGACAATTGATTGATTGATTTTATGATTACTTTAATTTAAGAATTTAATTTGATTTGAAACCATGGCTGGCATCTTCGAGGGGATCCCGGTGACATGGGCTATGGCGAGATTTGTGGCAAAGCTGGCCATGAGAGATGCCAGAGGGGCAGGGTAAGGTAATTAACGAGACTGCAATGATTGTAACAAGGTCAGACAGCTGGACCTCATTGAATATGAGTTCCCTGACTGGTCCAATCAGGGAGCCCTGGCTGACATAAAAGGGTCAAAGTCAGGGGTATTGGCTTGCTGAATGCCTGACTCAGAGAGAGGGAGAGCTATTGTCAAAGGCTATGCATTTGTGAATGAAGGCTGATTGGTGATGGGATGATGGCCGCTGACGAGTAATTTCAGAGGCGAGTTTGATAAGATGGGGACAGAAAACCTGCCACACCCAGTGGTGGAAGTATCTCCAAAAAGAAGCTTAATGCAACTTAGACTGAACCAAAAAGATGTAAGTTTCATTCTTGTGTCCCATGAGCATCTGCCTGGGCCCCAGGAGTACTAGACCAGTACTTCAGTCTAGGACACATGCCACCTTTATGTGCCTACATACCCAGTGAAGGTTGAAAGTAGCTGATGAAAACCCATACCTCTCTTTAGGCATCCTTGTAAATCTCATCAGTATTCCCCAATACACTCACTGTAAACTCACAGACTGGGAATACTTTGGCTGTAAGAAAGATCAACGTGCCTTATCTTTGTATGTTTTTAATTATAAATTGAATTCTACACAAGCCCTTTGCATGGATGTGAAGACTCACAGATGTTTCTTCATGTTATCTGTTGCTGCTTTTCAAGTGGTCATACAGACGAGAAGCAATCATCCTGTCAGCTCCAACCTAATCGACATCAGTTATGAAATGAAGGCACTATTACCAATACATACTTTGAAATTTATCAGTAACCCTTGGGAGCCAATTGTGGATCATGAATAAAAATAAAATCTATTTTTATTTTACATTTTGCATAAGAGAGCTGCTGGCCCTTTACGTTGACACAAGGCTGTATATCAAAACTGATGCTTCTGTTTCAATCCCCTGGCTAAACCCAGTTCAGCACAGTCCTGTCGAGTCCAACTTTTCCAGTGCAGTTCAGCCTGGCCCAGCACAGAAACAAAAGCAGAAATTGCTGGTGAAACTCAGCAGCTCTAGCCGCGTCGGTGGGAAGAAAGCAGAGTTAACGTTTCAAATCTGGTGACTCTTCATCAGAACTGAACTTCATCAAGGGTAACTAGGGACAGGCAGTAAATGGTGACCCAACGCCCACGTCCCATGAATTAGTTAAAATAAAAACAATAGGTGGAAACAAGGTGCAGAGCTGGATGAACATCATAGGAGCAGTAAGGCTGACGTTTCGGGCCTAGACCCTTCATCAGAAATGCATCTGCAGTTCCTACTATCTCTAATAGGTGGAAACATTCCAGTCTGCCACAGAGTGAGGTCAGGAGGACATTTCGAAAGGAAATGGTTGTGTCTGTAAATGGACAAAAACCAGGAAAAGCTACTCTGGCTACTTGTCATCATAAATCAGAATAATTAATTCCCAATTAAATTCAATCATGGCTGATTTGATTCTCAACAACTTCCTCCTGCCTTTTCCCTGGGACCCTTGATCCCCTTATCAATCGAGGACCTATCTATCTCTGTCTTACACACACTTGGCCTCCACAGTCTTCTGCAGCAATGAGTTCCACAGATTCACCACCGTCTAGCTGAAGAAATTCCTCCATGTCTCAGTTCTAAACATCCCTTCACTTTGAGGCTGTGCCCTTGGGTCTTAGTCTCTCCTCCTAGCGGAAACATCTTCTCCACATCTACATCCTTCCGAAGTGATCTGGTGGTTGGACAAAGAGGGGTAAAATTGAGCTCAATTATTATTTTGCAAATGTCTTGAGTGTTTCAAAGTTCTGATTCTGTTAAAGGATTGCAGTGTGTGATGTCAGTTTTGATATACAGCCTTGTGTCAACATACAGGGCTGGTAGCTCTCTCATGCAAAATGTCAAATATATAATAGATTTTAGTTCTTTCAAGCTCCACAATTGTCTCCCATGGGTTATTGATAAACTTCAAAGCACCCACTGGTGACACATCATTAGTTTCATGACTAATATAGATTTGGTTGAAGCTGGGTTGAATAATTTTTTTTCTTGATGAAGTTAAACAGCACTTGAAAACCACAACAGGCAACATGGAAAAAAAACTGAGAGTTTCCAAGTTGATAGAGTCATTGTGTAAAATTATTTCTTTTTTAATTAAAAACACACAAAAATAAGACTCAATGATTTCTTTTGGAGTTCAAGCATTTCCCAGTCTGTGTGTTTGCATTGTGGATATTGGAGAGAGTTTGAAATGTAATCTGCATGCAGTGATTAACAAGACAAATAAAGAAGATCTCAGTCTGTCAGGTTCACCTTTCATTGCCCTGGTAACTGCCTAATGTGATGATCGTGGAGTTTAATTGCATAGATCTCAACTCTTGCAAATAAAAGATTTTATTTTTATTCACTTGTGAGATGCGGGCATCGCTGGCTGGTTGGCCAGCATTTATTGCCTGTCCCTGGTTGGCCTTCAGAAGGTGGTGGTGAGCTGCCTTCTTGAACCGCTGCAGTCTATGTGCTGTAGACACAATAAGGTGAGGGAAGGAATTCCAGGATTCTAACCCAGCAACAGTGAAGGAATTACATTATATTTCCAACTCAGGATGGTGAGTGGCTTGGAGGGGAACTTGCATGGTGGCATTCCCATGAATCTGCTGCCCTTGTCCTTCTAAATGAAAATGGGTGTGAGTTTGGAAGGATCTTTGGTGAATTTCTGTAGTGCATCTTGTACACTGACACGACAAAGAATCCACTCATCAGTACAAACACAAGAATGCCGAAATGAAATATTCAAGCCTTATTAAAAGCAAAAGAACTGCAGATGCTGTAAATCAGAAACAAAAGCATAAATTGCTGGAAAAGTTCAGCAGGTCTGTGGAGAGAATTACATCTGTGGAGAGAAAGCACAGTTAACATTTCAGGTCAAGTGACTTTTCTGAGGAATTTATAGCAATTTCTGTTTTATTTCTTATTTATTCAAGCCTTATGCCTCCTTTCAATTATGCAGTTATGTGTCACATGTCACCAGGTTATAGTCCAACAGGTTTATTTGAAATCACAAGCTTTTGGAGTGCTGCTCCTTTGTCAGGTGAAGTGGATGAAGTAAATGTTCGTTCACCAAATGTTCTTTTCCGAAAGAAACGTAACTAATTTTCATTTGAATGACTCAACTCAATGCCAACTCCCTCCAATGTCTCCCTGCCAATCCTGTTCTATAGCCCAAACAATCACTCATTGAAATATTGCTCCTGGAGATTAAGTTTCAATTTACCTGCTTTTCAGGTATGGGTCATGTTCTCTGGTTCAACTGCTCTGGACAGGGTGAACTCGTTCATTATATTCGGGTATATACAGTTTCTGGAAACAGCATTTTCTTTCTCAGCATTCCTTGTACTGATGACCCTCTGTAAACGTTACTCACGTTGGCTCTTATTTCAGCGCTGCTGACTGTTACTGTGATAATTTAAATATCACATTTCCATAGTTGCATTTTTGCAAAATGTGTCACTGGACAAAGTATGTTAGAGTCCAATATCTTGCTTCAGGTCAGTTGGAGCATTGCAACACTGTGAATCCCCACTAACATGGATTTTTTTTATTGAGTCACAACACTCATACTTACTGATTCGGTGAAAGTCAGGGAAAGGAGGTCTGGATGACCTGTCCCCTACCCAACCTCAGGCTGTTTGGGTCAAATGCAGTGCATCTCAACGTGCTTGCATGGACCCCAATTTTTGGAGCTACAGTTTTTTGCTTGTTTCATTTTTGGGGGGTGGCCATCACTGACTCAGCCAGCATTTATCGCCCATGTTTAGTTGTCCTTGAGAAGGTGAGAGTGAGCTGCCTTTTTGCACCACTGCAGTCCATGCAGGGTACACATGGCTATTAGGGAATGTCTCACAGGATTTTGACCCAATGACCGTGAAGGGAAAGGCGATATATTTCTATCCGCCCCTGTTCTTCTAGATGGAAGTGGTCACAGGTTTGGAAGGTGCTGTTGGAGGAGGCTTGGCTTTTTATGGCTTAGACTCAGACCTTGACCCATGACCACTCTCAAAGAGAGGCACCACCAAAACCACTAGGAAAATCCCAACACCAACAAAAATAATGGAGTGCATGAATCATTCATTAAATTCACAGGCTGACATTGAAGACAGTGCACACCATTCCTCCTGGGATTGCCGGCTCTTATGAATAGAGGATATAATTCTTGTTCCTTCTTTGTGCAGAACAGGCAGAGGCCATTCAGCCCATTGTGACAGTGTTGACTCTGTGTGTAAGAACAATTTATAAAGTGCCACTGTCTACATTCTCCCTGTGTGACTGCATTTGTTTTCAGATAACTACCCAATTCCTCCTTCACAGTCTCAATTGAACCTGCCTCTACCATACTGCCTGGCAGGGCATTGCTGATCCTAGCTGCTCACTGTGTTAGAAAGTCCCTCTTCTTGTCACCATTACTTCTTTTGCCAATGACCATATACCTGTGTCCTCTTGAACCCAATGTTTCCATCGATGGCAACAGGTTCTCCTTCCAGGTTTCCCTGCAGGTTCCTCTCCAAGTCCGACATCATCCTGACTTGGAAATATATCGCTGCTCCTTCAGTGTCAAAATCCTGGAATCTCTGTCTCTAAGGGCACTGGGGGTCAACCTACAGCACATGGACAGTAGTGGTTCAAGAAGGCAGCTCACCACCACCACCTACAGGACAGTCAGGGATTAGCAATATACACTAGTGCAGCCAGCAATGCCCAACATCCTCTAAAAGCATAAAAAAAACTCTGTCCAAACCCCTCATGATTTTTTAACACTTCTGTTGAATCTTCTCTTAAACGTTTCTTCTCCATAAGGAAACATTGGCCTAAAAAAATTTCAATCGTGGTTTTGAAATGGTCATTTGATCCTGTAGCCTCAACATCTTTCTGGGGGAGGGATTTCCACTCCACTTTGTGTGAGGAAGACCCCCTTTCCCGCCATTCAGTCCTGAATAGCCTTGTTCCTATATTAAGGTCGTGCCTCTTTGTTCTGGACCCTTCCACCAGAGGAACTAATTTCTCTCTGCCTATTCTGTTAACTACTTTTAAAGACCTTAGTCAAATCACTCTTCAATATTCTACATTTAATAGAATACAAATTTATTTTAGCCTATCTTGCCTTGTATTTAACCCTTTAATCCCAATGCTATTGCACCACATGTAATAAAGGCCCTTTTAATCTCTAGTTAGAAGACTTGTTTAATTTGGGTCTGCACCTACTGACTCTGAAGTGGGATATGACACTCCCTGCACTGTTACCACTAAGGTCATGGTGGGACATTGCAAAGACACCTGTGGAAATTCTAACACTGGTTGCTTCATTCCCTCATCTGCCCAATCCCTCCATCCCTCCACACATTGCCTCTCCTTGCTCCCATGCAGCCCCAATGACTCCTCTATTCACTTTGTCATCTAAGCTGGCACTGCCAGTGCTGTACACAATGAATATTGCACTGCCAGGCATGCCACATTTTGGGTGAGACCTTAAGCCTCAACCTGACCTCCCCTCTCACATGGACGTGGCCACTACTTGAAGAGGAGAAAGGGGACCTCCTCCAGTGCCTTGGTCAACAATTACCTCTCAAGCAATCTGCAAAGCTGATTATCTGATCTTCACTTGGTCATTGCAGTGGGCAAATGATCTGCCCCATTTCTGACAAGGTAGTGGTATGTGGCTCACTGTCATTGTGTTAGTAAATCCAAGGGCCCAGGCTAATGCTCTGGGGACCCTTCAAAGAACAGATAATTCAGGTACGTTCGCAGTATATTCCCTCTAATGGAAAAGGTAGGATAAAAAATATCCAAAACTCCCTGAATGACACAGGAGGGAGAAATTAACACTGGAAAGAAAACGTGTAGGGCACAAAAGAGAATTGAGAATCAACAGGACTGCTGAATGTTTGTGGAGAGAGGCGACAAAGCAAGTAAGAGAAGCAAAGAGTGATTATGAGGAAAGTCTAACAGCCAAAATGAAGGGAGATCACCAAGTCATCTACAGGCATATAAACAGTAAGGGAGTGGTTAGTGGAGGAGTAGGGCTGATCAAAAAGCAGAAGGGGGATTTTTACGTGGGAACGTTAAATGAATACTTTGTACCTGTCTTTCTAAAGAAGGAAGATACTGCCCAGGCCATGGGGACAAAGGAGAGATCTACCACAACTCCCCACTGCGGCAGCTGGTAGAATTTAAATTCAATTGATAAACACGGGCTAGCAATGATGAGGGCTATCACCAATTGTTATAAAAACCCATCCGGTTTACTCGGGCCCTTTAAGGAAGAGGTCTGCTTTCCTTACCCACAACAAGCTCAAGAGCATTGGGGGAAGGGGTAACAAATGCCAGCCTTGCTGGAAATGCCCAAATCCCATGAAAGAATAGTTAAAAAAAAAACTTGACATTAGTGACTACACTTTGAAACTACTTAATTCAATGAAACAAGATTTGGGATGTTCAGAGATAATTCAACACTTTTCCTTGCTCCTTCCCTCCAACAGGATCAATGTCCCTTTGAAGGAGGGAATATGAAAATTGCACAGAGTACTCCAATTGTGGCCTCACCAGTGATTTATACCAGGTTAGAATATTCTATCGACTCTCAGTCAAATACCCTTGAGACATACCTTATGCCTCTTCATTGCTAAATACATTAGAATATTTAATTTGTTCTTTCCTTTTCCTTAAAGACATTGATATTTCATAAATATTAATTTCATGTGTTCTTTATGTTCATTCATATCAGAAATGTCATTAGTCTAAGGGTGCATGCGGTTTAAGTAACAGGCCAAAAAATGAATCCTTTGTTTCATTTGCTAACAACAGACTGAACACATTATTTTTTTCCACTGGAATAGAGATAAAGTGATTTGGCTTGTGCCTCTGAACCCTGTTCCATCGCACGGAGCGTATGTTCCATTTTATTTTTGCCCAGGGACCGTTTTAGAATTCAGGAACTCAAAAGAAACTTCTTTACCCAGACTTGCATTTACACGGCACCTTTCACAACCCCAAGGGTGCCCTACAGCACTTGGCAACCAACTTTTCGAAGAGCAGTTTGTGCAGGAATGCTGCAGCCTACTTGCGCACAAAGGGCTCCCACAGACAGCAGTGCGATCATGGTCGGACAGTGCATTCAAATGTACGAAACCGGACAAAGAGGAGGCCATTCAGCCCCTTGGCTCTGCTTCACCATTCTATAAGATCATGGCTGATTTGATTTCAACCTCAAGTCGACTCATTCTCTTGAGAAGTCCTTTAAACTGTCTTGAGTGTCCCAGTTGAAGCAATGATTGGGAACAGAAAGTGTTCACAGAAATGATGCAGCTGAAGCAGCCATAAAGTTACACCCAGTTAATTCAAGAACAAACCTCAGGTTCTAAGTAGCAATCTAAATCAGACCAAGGGTTTCAGGATGTAACATGATTTAAATTCTCCACTTTTGGTGTAAAACGATTGGTTTCAAGTCCTTTGCTGAGTTGGCTGATGAAATAACTCCACAGAGGCTGGTATCCCATCACCAAGTGACCGTTTATTTACACACGGATACTGACCCAGCTCCCTCAGACCCAGCTCGCAGAATGAGCAGAACCCCTGACACTGCTGTCAGCCAGGGCTCCCTGACTGGACCAGATTAACAGCCCCAATCAGGGAGCTCATATTCTATGAGGTCGACCTGGCTGATCTCATTACAAGCACTATAACTGAGTAACCTCTGACTGCCTTGATTCCAGGCTGTTCCCTGCAATTACATTAGCAAATTCCTGAGCATTTGGACTAACCTTACATTCCAAGCTGCAGTTCAGACTGAGGAGTGTGCAATATTCCTGCTGCAGCATTGCACTTTCAGATCAGTTGTGAATTTTTAGCAAATCTCTAGTAAAAACATTAACTGTTAGAACCATTCAATTGGTCAGGCAATGTCTGTAGAGAGGGGAAAATGTGAGGTTATTGCTTTAGATGGGATGGCTTTTCATCTGACAGCACACCACCCCTCCATAAGAAGTCCTCACCTTGAATCATTTATCCCATTTACATGCTGCCGTGGATTTTACCCCGCGTGAGAATTAATTTTGTTGGATAACGTCTTGCAATATTTTGCTTTTCATGTTATTCCTAACCCTACAGGATAATCAGGGTGGGAGAGACAGTTTGTGTAAGATGATCCAAAGCCCACCCCTCTCATCGGACGTTTCTCTGAGTTTTCGCTTCATGCAATTACAGAAATAGGCCATCCAGCCCATCGAGTCCGTGTCAGCATTTATGCTTCACTTGAGATCCCTCCCATCATTTCTCATCCAATCCTATTTATCTTTTATTCCCTGCTCCTTTAACTTCCCTTTCAATGCCACTCAGTTGAGCGATTCTCTGTGGGACTGAATTCCACATCAATCTGTTAGGTAACGACATTTTTTTCTGAATTCTCTAGTTGATTTGTTGGTGATAATTATAAAACAGAGGGTACAGTCCCTTCCTCTAAACCTGAAACTTGAATCCTTGAGCCCACTTCAGGTCTTGATAGTCAAGGAAGCTGGGTTGCAGCTAATCCAGTAAAACATTGATCAATAAACTCAGCGAGCACCCGGATGGCACAGTGGTTAGCACTGCTGCCTCACAGCACCAGGGATCTGGGTTCAATTCCACCCTCAAGCAACTGTCTGCATGCAGTTTGTACATTCTCCCCCTGTCTGCATGTGTTTCCTCTGGGTGTTCCAGTTTCCTCTCTCAGTCCAAAGATGTGTAGGTTGGGTGGGTAAGCCATGGGAAATGCAGCTTTGCAGGGTGGGTCTGGGTGGGCTGCTCTTCGGAGGGTCAACATGAACTTGATAGGCCTCCACCAACACTGTAAGGATTCTGTGATTCGCTGCAGAACCTCAGCAGGTCTGACATGGGAGCAACAACAGAATTAATGCTTTGTGTCTGGGATGACCCTTCTTCAGTATTGTTCTTGAAATGTTAACTCTGAACCGAACTCAAAATCATGGATACCCCACAGTGTGGAAGCAAGCCATTCGGCCCATTAAGTGAACACCGACCCTCAGAAGAGCACCCCACCCTATCCCTGCATTTCCCATGACTAATCCTACTAGCCTGCACATTATGAGCAAGTTGGCATGGCCAATCCACCCAACCTGCACATCTTTGGGCTGTGGAACCCACGCAGACACGGGAAGAACATGCAAACTCCACACAGACAGTCACCCGAGGGTGGAATTGAACCCGGGTCCCTGACGCTGTGAGGCAGCAGTGCTAACTACTGAGCCACTGTGCTGCCCATGTGAACTGCTTCTCTCTACACAAACCTGCTGAGTTTCTCCAGCATTCTGTGTTCGCATCAGATTTCCAGCTTCCACAGTAACTTGCATTTACTGGCGAGGTTAAATTTCATCCAGAAAATCCTTTCAAGGGCGGGTGGCGAGAGTGGGAGAGATTCCTGGTTAAGCACATGATGGGGAATGGCTCCAGGCTACAACATGCAGGTAGAAAATATGTTGTTGCAGCAACTCAGACTCTTTCAGAGGGGTGGGAGGGGGACAGTTTCCTGAATTGTTTGGACAATCAATGTGGATTTGACAATGGGATGGGGCTCAATCTGTATCCCATTGGGCTGGAGTCAGGTCATGCCCCCTTGGCCTGCAGTTCCTGAGACCACAGATCAGACCTGCCTTCGGGCAGACAACTCAACCAGAGCATCTTATACTGATGGCCTCGAGTTCTTGCTCTTTCTCACAAGTGAGAACTTTCACTCTTATCCACTAGGACGTTCGTAGCGTCTTTCACTAGCTCAGAACATCACGAAACATCAACTAGGGTAATGTAACAGGTAGCTTGACTGGCATTGCTGTTTTAATAGACTTATTCAATGTCACCATAGTGGCTGGGGTGGAGCATCACCAGTTTTGAAAGGGCTTGCAGCTGGTTGAATATGGCCCCGAACAGTTCAGGCTGATTCCTGCTCACCTGGCCATGTTCAAGGTTGGAACTGTTTCTTCAGGCATTGGAGGAGATAGATTGGCACCGGTCACCCATTACATCTAACCCAGACATACTTAATGATGCTGACATTGAGGAGCTTCAGGGGGGTTAATGGAAAATGCTCCATTTTCCTGCCATGAACATACACCCACTTAATAAATGTCAAATGGGAAAAGGATGGCATGCAGGACTATTTCTGGTCACACCTGAATAAAAGGTAAAGTCACCACAGTTTTACCAGATCATAGGGCTGCTCTCTCATTACAGAGAGATGACTGGTGATGGTTTAACCTGAGGGTCACCGTACCTCAGGCAAAGGGAGAGGTTGAGAAGCAGAGTCCTTCATTGTAACCTCGGCCAGTGCAGGAAATGAACCTGTTTTGCAAAACAGCTGCCAAGTCAACTGAGCTAAAGCGACCCCTGTGTGTGAATGCTCGTCAAGAATCATCTAAGGATATCTACTGAGAGCTGCATATCTCCATTTCATAACATTTCATTCCTTATGGAGGTACATATTGGAGCCCACAACATCCCACACTTCTTGCCATGAATTAATGTGTTGATTGATCTGAATAGACAGATTGAGTTTGGAGGAAACTGTACAAAACAACTGCAGATGTTTGCAGGATAACATTACTGTTCAACATCTGCTAGCAATACCACAAACAGAGTCACAAGTTTCACTCCGAATCAGGTTTGCTCTCATCTGAATAAAGATGTATTCAAATTTTGTGCTCATTGGAATTGAAGGACATTAATTCTCCTAAACAGGAACAGATAGCTGCTTCAGCATTTTACACAACAAGTAATCCCTACACTAAGTAGAATGCAAGGAATCCTCCATTGTCTTCCTCTCACCATTTTGCAGACAGAATACTCTTCAATGTCGGCAGGTGACTACTCAGTCAGCACTGTCTGGGACAAGGGTGTGTGGGTTCAGAAACTTTGAGCCAGATCTGCCAGGGTGACTCTCACTCTGTTGAAGAGGGGAACTTCTAAAACACAGGAGCCTGGGCAGGCTCAAAACATCAACAGTTGGATGACAATGTCACCCTCAAAGTGACAATGTTGCTCAGTGAAGCGATTGGGTGATTAGCGTGAACCATAGCAACAGGGAGGAGGTCATTCCCTGCCTAAAACCCTGTTCCGTGCCATTCAATAAGATTACAACTGATTATGTCCCAGCTCTTTATACTCACCATCGTCCCCATCCCCCATACACCCTTAATACAGCTGGTCGACAAAAATCTACATCGAAACAAGGAACAGGAGGAGGCCAGTCAGTGTTTCAAACCTGCACTGTTATTCAATAAGGTCATGGCTGATCTGATTGTAAACTCAAATCCACATTGCCACCTATCCCTGAAAACCTTCCAACCCTATCCACCTCTGTCTTCAAAATTCTCGAGGACTCTGAAAATCTAAGACGTTCCGAGAGAAAACGTTTTGCCTCATCTCTGCTTTAAATGACAATCCCTGATTTTTAAACAGTGACCCCTAGTTCTCCCAAAAGAGGAAAGATTCTTTCCATATACACCCTGTCAAATCTCCTCAGGATCTTATATGTTGAGATTTTGTGACTTAGAAGCATAGAATCCCTACAGTGTGGAAGCAGGCCATTTGGCCCATCGAGCCCACACCGACCCCCCGAAGAGCATCTCGCCCAGACACATACCCTACCCTATCCCTATAACCCTGCATTCCCCACGGCTAATCCACATCCCTAGACCCTGGGACAATTTAGCATGGCCAACCCACCTAACCCTCACATCTTTGGGCCGTGGGACTATGTACTATGTTTCAATTTATCATCTTAGATTTGAAACTAACAATTGACAGATGACTTATTTCCATTTGTGGAAGCAAGTGTAAAATTTCTATTACCCTTCACATTTTGAAATATTGATCAGATTCGTGTGTCCAATGTTTAGACTAGTACTAGACTCCCTAATCTAACAGTAATTGTTTCTCTCCATCTATACTATCAATTCTCTGTAATATCTTGAAAATTCTGATCAAATCGACCCTTAATCTTTTAAATTCTGAGCAATACAAGCCTGGTTTCTATAATCTCTCCTTGCAATTTAACCTTGAAATCTTGGTATCATTCTAGTGAGCTCATGCTTCAATGCCTGTGAGGCAGCAGAGATTAACCCTGCTTTAGAATCTGCAAATTACGAGTAATTCGCTTCTCATTATATTTTATGATCTGTTTTAAGATCATACTGGTAGCTGTTCAGAGTTATAATAGTCAGTTGTAATAGCTCAGCTGAAACCATTAAAGACTTGGGATTCTTTGAGCTCTCAGTCATTGTAGAGATGAGCAAAATGAGATCAACACTTACTTGTAGTTGGGCCTTCTTGGTTCCACAGCCCACAGAATTTTCCAGACAGTGTGCGGGGCAAGATTCCACTGCTCCCAACCTAAGGTGCCAAATGAGATCTTACTTACATCATGAGACATCCATTTCCAAAATGAACAGAGTGTATATTGTGAGAGACAGGCAGGATGTTGGACATGCAGTGGGAATAGATCCTTCCAGGGTTAAGTAGGACTCATTTTCCAGTTCAACAATTTTACAGCCGTAACACCTCCCTCTATGTCCTTTACCCACCCTCACATGCAGGCCTTGTCTTGATACAGGCTGCTTTTTGCACAGCTGCTCACTGTCCCCATCATCTCTCACTTACCGTCACCCATCTCTGGGTCTGCCTGTCTTTCTCTCTCCATAAAAGCTGGAAGAACTGCGGATGCTGTAAATCAGGGACAAAAACAAAAATTGCTGGAAAATCTCAGTGGGTCTGGCAGCATCTGTGGAGAGAAATCAGAGTTAACGTTTCAGGATGAGCAACCCTTCCTCAGAACTAATGGTAGCTAGGAAAACATTTCCCTAGCTACCATCAGTTCTGAGGAAGGGTCACTCAACCTGAAACATTAACTCTGGTTTCTCTCCACAGATGCTGCCAGTCCCGCTGAGCTTTCCCAGCAATTTCTGTTTTTTGTGTCTTTCTTTCTCTCTAGGTTCCATCTCCATCTGTCCATTTACTCCTTTTCAACACCATCCCCTCCTTTTTCAGCATATGTGCCACCTTTTCCCAGCTACTGAGGAAGGGTCACTGGACCTCGAAGCGTTGACTGTTTCTCTATCCACAGATGCTGCCAGACCTACTGAGCTTCTCCTGCACTTTGTGCTTTGGTTTCAGGTCTTCAGCCACTTCAGTTCTTTGTTTTATATTAGATTAGTCCTCACACCCCGTTCTAATGCTCTTACTGTCCCGTTAAACCAGGCGAGAGGAACAAAAACTGACCCCTCTACTACTAAAGTTAGGTGTCCTTTGCTCAAACTTATACAAGGAACATAAAGCTCAGAAGCTCAGCCCTTCACACCTGCTCCACTAATCAACCAGATCATGTTGATTACACAAAAACCGAAAGAACTGCGGATGCTGTAAATCAGGAACAAAAACAGAAGTTACTGGAAAAGCTCAGCAGGTCTGGAAGCATCCATGAAGAAAAGATCAGAGTTAACGTTTCAGGTCTGATGACCTTTCCTCAGAACCTCGGGTCACCGGACCCGAAACGTTAACTCTGATCTTTTTCTTCACAGATGCTGCCAGACCTGCTGAGCTTTTCCAGCAACTTCTGTTTTGGTTCCTGTTGATTACATTATGTTTTCAGCTACACTTCCTGTCTGCCCCCTGAGTAACCCTGGGCTTCCTCATCTAACAGAAATCTATCTGACTCAGCCTCGAAAACATTCAGTGACACTGTGTCCACTCCTTTCTGGGGAAGAGAATTCCACAAAGTAACACCCCTCAGAGAGAAAACATATTCTCCTCACGTCCATCTCTGTATAAGAAGCATTTAATGCAAGAATTGGTACCAGGATCCACTAACGTGAAATCTCAACACAACTTTTTCTTTTGCCAGCACAACCACACACTGTATAAATGTGACCTGGAATTAAATTTACTGAAGGTCATTGATGGAGAGTGAATCCCTATTGTTTCCAGCTCTCGACTGGGAGAAGATTACCTTTGTGCTCTCTGTCTCTAACTTTATTTGAACTCTATTCTAGAGACGGAAAGGAATATTTCTAGTTTTGTTGATGTCTCCTGGAGTGACCTTGAGTCAATCTGTCTGGAGTAAATTTGTTTCGATATGCTTGGAGGGAGTCATGCTTCAGGTCGTTTATTAATCTGATTAACCCCATCCACCCATCACATCCTCTCTCTGGGTGTTGTTGTAGATGCTAAGGATGCCATTCACAGAAGAGCAAGAAAAATCCTGATCAACATTCCTTGTCTCATCCAATATACCACCACATAAAGTCACCAATTGTTCCTAATGGCACTGTGGGTAGCTCTATATCACATAGACTGCAGTAGTTAGAAGAAGACAGCTCACCTTCACCTTCTCCAGGGCAATTAGAGATGGGCCATAAATGCAGACCTAGCCAGTGATGCCTACATCCCGTGAATGAAGAAAAAAATCAATTCACCTCATGGATCTCTGTGGAATCTTGCTCTGCCCACTTCGTGCCAAAACAGCAACCGATCTCAAAGTGATCTTGCAGATCAAGGGCATTACAATGTGATGAGTGGCCAGCATAAGGTACAAGTTTCCCCAGTCCTGTCTTAACCCCTAGATCCAAAACCAGAGATACTTGTGGTCTGCTACAGAGTTCTTTGACAATGAAGAGGAGCAAATATGGACATGCAATGGAAATTGCTAAAGGAATAAAACACTGGCAATGATAGACCACTAGCACAATATACTGGTCAAATGTGTTATGGTACATGTTTTATTCAGTGCACATAGGGAGTTTAATAGTGCCATTGAAGACACAGAGACAAGTTAGATGTAACAGCACAGTGTGGTTCCCCAGCGATACAAACATGTTTGACTCCACACCAGGTGGCAGATCCAGACTTTCAGAAGACTGCCTTGTGTCTAAACTCCCCTGGCTCCCAGTTGTGGATGAATGTGTGCCTATCGCTGTCTAGATCCTGGCAGGCAACACTGAAATACCAGCACTGGGCCCAGTTGCTGTGCCAGGCTTGCAGGCATTCCCCAGCCCACTGCCCTCAGCCATTTCAGGTGTTGTGCCGAAGTCCCAGTCCCAAACATTGGAGGACACTTTGGGTTGAGCAGGAGAGTTTTTGGGCACTGTGACAGTCTTCCATAGCCCTGGGGTGAGCGAGGGCAGAATGGGTGTGGGGTAGGAGAGGCATCCTGCTCCTGGTTAATGTCAGGTGATGCAACACTGGTTGAGGAGCACATTGGATTCCCATTGAAGAGATCTGATTGCCTCATGCTCAGATGAGCCACTGATGGCTTGCTGACATACTGAGTAAACACCAAGCACCAAGGGGAGTTCTGCCCTGTGAGTCAACCAACTTCAATATTTAGAGCGAGTAGAATCATATAATGCCTACAGTGTGGAAATAAGCCATTCAGCCCACACTGATCCACTCCCCTTACCCTATCCCTGCATTTCCCATGGCTAACTCACCTAGCCCGCACATCTCTGAACACTGTGGGCGATTTAGCACGGCCAATCCACCTAACCTGCACATCTTTAGACTGTGGGAGGAAACCTGAGCATCTGGAAGAAACCGACGCAGACACGGGGAGAACTTTCAAACTCCACACAGTTGCCCAAGTCTGGAATTGAACCCAGGTCCCTGGCAGTGTGAGGCAGCAGTGCTAACCACTGAGCCACCATGCCATGCCAGTGGCATTAGTCAGTAGGGAGCTACCTTATTAAAACTCTCAGTTATCTGTGCCAAGTTGCACTTATTGAAGAACGGTTTCTATTTATGACATTGATCTCACTCTCTCTCACTCATGGAGTGCAAAATTTGAAACACTGATTGCTCAAAGGAAACTTGCATTATAATAATTGTGAAATTGATTTACAATTCGCAACTGAAATTGAAAATTGGAAATCTTGCAGAAATTAAGACAGAATTTGTCTTAATGTTTTTATTTGCCTGGTTTTCAATGAGAAGTTACTTTTGGAGATGTTTTGAGTGTTCTGGTGATTCTATAATATTTCACTTTTGGTGGTCCTAGCTGCTGTAAGACAGTGACGGTTTAACTCTGCAACAAAAGTTACAGACAAAGCAATTAAAGTATCTCTTTCGATTCTTCACTGGACGAGGCACAAAATGCATTGTCAGCTGAAACAATGTGCCACTCCATCTCTGTAAGAACATACAAAATAGGAGTAGGAATCCAAAGATGTGCAAATTAGGTAGATTGGCCATGCCAAATTGCCCATAGTGTCCAGGGATGTGTAGGCTCAGTGGATTAGCCATGGGAAATGCAGAGTGATAGGGTAGGGCAGTAGGTCTGGATGGTCTTTGGAGGGTTGTGGTGGACTCAACAGGCCGAATGACCTGCTTCCACACTGTAGGGATTCTATGATTGGAGGCTGTTTGGTCCCTCAATCCTGTTGTGTCATTCAATATTCTCACATCTCATCAGCTGCTTCAACCAATGTCTCGCCATTCCCGTTTTCCCAAAGAAGCCAAACATTTGTTTCTCTCAGCCTTAAACATTTTCAGCAATGAAGCACCCACAATGCACAGGGGTAGAAAATTCCAATGATTCATAGCCAAGTCATATCTGCTTATCTCAGTCCTAAATGATTCACCCTTAAACTGAGACAGTTCTCCTGCGTTCAACACCCTCCAGCCAGGTGTAAAAATCTCTCCGTTACTACTCCATCGAACTTGGTCAGAATCTTGTTTGTTTCCCTGTTATTTCTCATCCTCACAAATTTGTTTCTCTCTTCCGATCCAAGAATATTCCATATGTTTTCCCGATTGGCCTTTCTATATGAGTGTAGGCAGGTTAGTCGTCTGTAAATGACATTGATGGTGGTGTGGTAATATTATTGCTGGTAATCCATTAGCCCAGACTAATGCTTTGCAGATCTGTGTACAAATCCCTCCAGGATTGGCTCAATTTCAATTCAATTAATTAACCAGGAATATAATGGGGACTCATAAAATATCATCAAATGGTATCTACTTCAGTTAAATCCACCAACTTTATGAGATCTGGTCCACATGTGATTCAAGATCCAACATATTTTTATTAATTCATGGAATGTCACTGGTCAAGACAGCAGTTCTTGCCCATCCCTAAGTGCCCAGAGGGCAGTTGACAGTCAATCACATTGCTGTGGGCCTGGAGTCACCAGGTATGGATGCAGTTCTCTTCCCTAAAGGACATTAGCAAACCAGATGGGATTGTTCCTGGCTATCAACAATGGTTTCATGGTCATCACTAGACTTTTAATTTAGATTATTTTTCAGATTTAATTAAAATTTCATCATCTGCCATGACAGGATTCAAACCAGGTCTGCAGCACATTACCTGTGTATCTGGGTTAACAGTCTAACGGTACCAACACTGGGCCATGCCTCCTTTGGAAAGTTGACTCTTCATATTTCCCCTGAAGTGGCTGAATGAGCCACTCAACTCAAGAGCAATTGGGGGCAGGTGACAAATTCTGACCTTGCCAGTGATGCCCACAACCCATGAACTATGCTCAGACCCTTTCCCAGCCTTAACCCTTGACGTAGAGTATACCTCACAGCGCCGGGTTCGATTCCACCCTCGGGCGACTGTCTGTGTGGAGTTTGGACATTCTTCCCGTGTCTGCGTAGGTTTCCTCCGGATGCTCCGGTTTCCTCCCACAGTCCAAAGATGTGCAGGCTAGGTGGATTGGCCATGCTAAATTACCCATAGTGTTCAGGGATGTGTAGATTAGGTGGGTTATATGGGCATGGGTCTGGGTGGGATGCTCTGTGGGTTGGTGTGGACTTGTTGGGCCGAAGGGCCTGTTTTCACACTGTAGGGATTCTATGACTCTATGAAGATCAGGGCCTTTTCATTACTGTGCAAATCACAACGAGGAGACGGGAGGGGATGGGGGTGGGGGATCAGTCATAGATTCATGGAGCTGTGCAGTATAGAAACAGAGCCTTCAGTCCAACTCATCTATGCCGACCAGATATCCTAAACTAATCTACTGCCATTTGCCTGCTAAGCCGCCAAAATTGAGCTCTTCAAAGCAAAAGCATTCTGCTACGAGAGCTAACCTCTGTGCAACAATTTGTGCTACAAAAATGAAAATAAACAAACCTTTCATATCCCGAAAGTTTTTAAGATATCAGAAAACGTACCGTTTGGCAGCAGGCTTGGCTCAGCTAAAGGGCCTACTCTCCCATGTACAAATTATATACTTTGCCCAGTAGCACTTTGCAGTCTTTTGTTTATATAAAAAGAACAGTATAAGCAGTAAAAAAAATTAGGTAAGGCTATCATTTTGTGCTACCATTTTATTTGGTGAGTGCTGTACAAACAGTTTATTAATTAGATGGTAATTCATGTTTTTCACTGGATAAGTGAAATCAGGAAGGGATGTGCTGCACAACGTTAACAGTCCTTGCTTAATCTGGTGAAGAAAACTCCTCTTCAAAGTTTAAAATCCTTCAATACCGTCAAATAAACATCAAAGCATTGCTGTCATGGGGTAACATTTTAAAATTTTTCTTCTATTGCCTTAATTCAGGTGAAGATGGTTATTTATGAGAATTGTTACTGCTGGACGATAAAAGCTTTTATCCCTGTTTTTGTTACCCAGGAAGGATTGTTATTTGTAGCACTCTCTTGTGTGTGCAGCAGAAAACAAAAACATGTTTAGGGTGTATAAATTAGAGGGGGAAAGGTTACACTGAGATAGTGAACTGAGAAGTGGGTGGGAGGAGGTTTGTGAGGGACATACACCATCTGGGACGAAGCAGTCCATTAGATGGGCACCCCAGCTTCAGTAAACTCTCCCTTCACCTTTAACACTCAGTAGCAGCAGCGTGTACCATCTACAAGATACATTGCAGTAACTCATCAGGAATCCTGTTACAGCTCCTTTCAAACCTGTAACCTCTAGTAGGACAAGGCTGGCAGACGAATGGGAAGACCACCACTCATCAAATTCCCCTCTGATCCACACACCATCCTGACCTGAGATGATATCACTGTTCCTTCACTGTTGCTGGATCAAAATCCTGGAACTCCCTCCCTGATTGCCCTGTCCATGCACCTATACCATGTGGTCTGCAGTGTTTCAAGAAGGTAGCTCACTAACACCTTCTCCCAGGAAATTAGGAATGGGCAATAAATGCTGCCCTAGCCAGTGGCACCTACATCCCACATATGAATGAAAAAATATTGACACTATACAAACCTGTTGGGCTGAATGGCCTGCTTCTGTGCTATTCATTTCAAGTAATCCAATGCACTTATGGAAAGGTGAAGGGTGACCAGAGCTTGCTGTCCCTGATAACACTGAGCACTCTCACATGGTCAGAGGATGTTAAGGCATAGCGTAAGACTCTCTCTTGCTCTCCTCAATGACTTACTATACCCAGTCGTAGAGAAACATCCCTCCTGTTGCACCAACATGAGCTCTTCCATCTTCCTATGCCATTTGGTCGTCATAGTCTGCCTGCTGAAAATACCAACACGCACCAAGTTGGGAGGTGGGGGGGAAGAGGAGACCTTGACAGTGGACTGAGCTATTTGGAGTCTGCCTAACCCCATTACACATGGAGCCTTAGAGGGTAGGAGGAGAGCAAGATTTTTTCTTGAATTTGAGCATCACTCGGAGAGGTGAGAACAAGGAACGTTTAACCCAATGCACCCAGCAGCAACCCTTCACCCATTCTTCCACGCTCATTATCTCCAATCTAGTACAGTTGGTGGGATATCACTGTGCCTGAAATGTTAAACAGCCAACTTAGAATGGAAGGGCGTCTTCAAAATGAAAAACAAATGGTAATGATTGAATGAATACCAATGGTGCAATAGATCTGAAGGGTTGAATTGAGGGGAGGTCATTAGACTTGGAGGAGGTAATCAGGGAGGTGAAATCCAGTCCCCTTCATGCCCCAAGACTGAGGGTTTGCCCCTTGCCCCCAACCCCACTGAAACGAAGCATTTTGGACTTGTGGAACACCACTGTGCTGAAAGAAGCAAAACAGATTTACATTTTTAATTGTTTAGATAGCTGAACAAAAAGGGATACTGCATTTGTTACCGTGATCTCTTCCAAAAGGAAAGTTTTTTTTGTTTTTTTTTGTATAGATATATATTTAAAGCAATTCTGTAAATTCAGGTACAACAAATTTACATTTAGTACAGAAACAAAAATAAATGGGGAGGTCTTAATGCCCCCTCCATCAAATGGAGCCACATCCTGAACACCAAATGGATAGCGTCTCATTTCCGCTCAACTCCTGGCAACCACCACCCAAATGTTGGGGGGGGGGGAAGAGAAAGGGGGAACAAAGCAGAAGCCAGTGAGTTGGACTAAAACAGCACAGACTCCTGTGTCCATCCTATCTTGATCCATGGCTTGTGCGGAAAGCATCAACAATTTCCTCGAGACAGAACGAAAAGAAAACACCTTAGCGAAAGCTGTACCAGGGTAGCAACATAATCTGTAAACACATATTTCCGGAAATTAATTTACGTCAACTATATAAGGGCTTCCCATTGTCCAAATGATAGGTTAGACAGATTTGGAAAAAAAATTATTCCGATACAAATTGTTTCATACAATTATCTGGCCTCCAGATTTTGGTACTTGGATGAAATAAGCTCTGGGTTCCAGACCATGATCATCCATGGTGATTATGCAATGCATATTATTCAGCTGGGATCTTACCACCATGGAACCTCATGAGGAGGTGGCCGATGCCAGCTTTGTTTTAGGGTGGTTTGAGGAATGTGCCCGCGCCCATGCGGGAAACCGTCTCTGGAGCCATCATTGCTTCAGCGACTGTCACACTCATCCTCCTGACGATGAGAGGGATGAATCCTTCCAGAAAGGCAATGGTGCGATCCAAGAGTTTTAGGGCTGTTCCCGGGGTTGGGCATGGGGGGTGGGGGGCACAGTTGGCAGTAGGAATGTCAAACAGATGCTTCATTAGAACATGACCTCTGAGCGTTCCCTCCGACTCGTCTCCTGCTGCTTTTGTAGGTAGTCCTTAGCCACATCATCCCCTTGTTATTGATTCATCTCCACTGGGACTGTTATTCCGATGATTTCCAATTATATTCCAATCGTCCGAAACAATAATGCCATCCACCAATCTCCGTGGTCTGCCTAAGCACAGTATTAATCACTTATAATTTTAAAAATTGACTTTTTTTTGTTTTTTTTTCCCTTTTTTTTGGTCCCTACTGGATTGGCAGCAGTGTTAGAAAGTTTTTGCCCTTTTCATTACTGGAGTGGGTGGATCGGAGGGTGGGGTGGGGTCAAGGGTCGGGGGGGGGGTTGGGCTGGGAGTGGGAGGTGGTTAATGGGTTCAACGTACCACCAGGACCAGGGCCGCCAGCAGGGGGAGCCACCTGAGCCTGGGGCAGGGGCAGCTGCCATTCCCGGCCGGCTGCTGGATCCCAGGTGGGGGCTCCAAGTGGGTACGGCGGGTGCACTTCACACGGGGCCTGCGCTTGGGCGGGAACGGGCGAATGGTCTGCGGCCTCTGGCCAGGGTCAGGCAGGTAATCGCTGCCCCATGCCCCATCCGCTGGTTTCTTCGGTGCACCCTCACCCGGGTAGTCCTTGGCCTCGTCGTCCCGCTGGCTACCGCTGCCGTTGCGGCCGGTCGCGGCGTGCTCCGGTCCCGGTGCCAGGCCCCGGGAGGAGTGCCCCGGTGCCAACCCATGATGGGGGTGCTGCTGCCGGGTCCGAATCTGGTTGAGTGATTCCGAGGCCGTGCAGTTCTTGAAGAGCAGGGGAGATAGGACTTTCAAGTCGATCCCTTGTAGATCCCTGGGCGACTCGCAGATGACGCTGCTGCTCGTTCCCCGGAACCTCTGCAGCCATTCCCACAAGGATCGGGATTTGCAGGTACATTCCCAAGGATTTCCATTGAGCCTGAGGTACTGCAGTGATCCGAGCTCTGCCAAGCATTCCCCAGGAAGTGAGCTCAGGCTGTTATTGAACAAGTATAAGATGTCAAGCCTACGCAGATCATGGAAAGCTCGCTTGTTCACCCAATGAATCCGGTTCTGATGGAGCAACAGGCGGTCTAGGTTGACCAGACCTCTGAAGGTGTTCTGGGATAAACTCAACAACTTATTCCCGTGCAGGAAGAGCTGTGTGAGGTTCACCAGCTCCAGAAACAGGTCATCCTGAAGGTACTCTATATGGTTGTCCTGTAGGTAGAGATACTGCAAGTTATGAAGACCTTCAAAGATTCCATTGGGCAGAAATGTCAAGCCACAGCGGTAGAGGTGCAAAGCGTGGAGCTTCTCCAAGCCAGCAAAAGTCTCCGCATCCAGGAATCTCAGGTGCCGATTGTCCCCCAGGTCCAGTTCCTCCAGGAGACTGAATCCATGGAAGGCCTCTGGGTCAATGAAAGTGATGTTGTTGGAATATAACCAAAGGGTGACTGTGGATGGGCTGAAAGCGTTCCTCAACAGAAGGGTTATCCTGTTGTTTTGGAGGAAAATTCTCTCGCTGTTGGCTGGAATTCCTTCTGGGATTGAGGTGAAGCCATGCGACTGGCAAGTGACAGTCATCGGGGAAGGGTAGCACACACAGTGTTTGGGGCAAGAGACTGAAATGTGGAACTCCAATCCAAGCAACATCAGGAACAGCTCGAGGTGACAGCCTGTAAGAGAACAAACATACACTTGTGTTGAGTCACAGTGGTATTCAGATAAAGTCCTGGCTTTGCTTTTAACATTTGAACTGGACAAGAACAAAAAACAACAGAAATTAATTTATTTTATGCTAGCATGATTACAAGCTCTTGTGGTGCAGTGGTAGTGTCCATACCTCTGAGCCAGGAGGCCAGGGTTCAGCTCCCACATGCTCCAGAGGTGCGTTATAACATCTCTGAGCAGGTTGGTTAGAAAATATTGACAACGGCACGACTAATCAAACTGGAAATAAATGGGGTAAGTGTTGATCATAAAACATTACAATTGACTCAGGTCTGAGCTTGTGAACCAGAAATCCACACGGTCCATCAGAAAACACAGTATCCTGGACATTAGTGTTTGTGTGACTGACAGCTCAGTACCTGAATTTGGTCTACAAATGTTGTAAAATATCATTCCTATTGAATAAAATTATAGAGACCATCGAAGCCTAACGAATCCGTTCTATCCTTGGAGGGTTATGCATGGATGGTATGTGCGTGGTGGAATAAATGAATGAATGAACGAACAGATGACTGAGTCATTGCTCTGAGGGTGGAGCCCAGACCTTAGTTTTCAAGCAATTCAGTTTTCCCAAAGCTGGACTTTGAATGATACAGTCAAAATACTGCAGAAGTTGGAAATCTACAGTAAAGATCAGGAAGTAATTGAAATATTTTTCAGCATTTTACAACCTTCTGGACTCAACATTGAGTTCAACTGCAGACCATAATCTTTGTCGCTATGTTTTTACATTTCCTTTGCATATTTCAAGTTTCTTTTCCTTTTGCTTTTAAACAGCGGTGCGCCTGCGTTAGGTACTCTTTCTGTTTCTTTCGCTTGCTCTTTCTTTATCTATTCTTGCCCCATCAACAACTTAGAATCAAACTCAATCTTGGAGGCTTGGGGGGAAGTGAAAGAAACAAATAAGAGAAGCAAATAGAGAGTGTAAGAAGATACCAGCAACTAACATGAAAGGGAGTCCAAAAGTCTTTTAGCAACATAAAAATATCTAAACTGGAGGAATGGAACCAAGAGGAGGCCTAAAAAGGGATGTATGGAGGTAGCAGGCTTCCCCAAAGTATTAAATGAGAAACAAAAACAAAGTGGCTGGAAAAGCCCAGCAGGTCTGGCAGATCTGTAAAGGGAAAAACAGAGTTAACGTTTCGGGTCCAGTGATCCTTCCTCAGAACGGATTCAGAGTTCTGAGGAAGGGTCGCCGGAGCCGAAACGTTAACGCTGTTTTTTTCCTTCACAGATGCTGCCAGACCTGCTGAGCTTTTCCAGCCACTTTGTTTTTGTTCCTGATTTACAGCATCCACAGTTCTTTTGGTTTTTGTTTAGTATTAAATGAGAACTTTGCATCTGTTTTTATCAACGAAGAAGATTCTCCAGATAGTTGAAAACATTGGAAAAGCTAAAAATAGACAAAGAGTAGCCATTAGATAAGTGATAGTTAAAGGTTAAATATCACTAGGACCAGTTAAGATGCATTGAGAGAAATAGGGATAGAAATTGCAGAGATGCTGGCCACAATTTTTTTTTAACAACCTTTGGATACAGGGCTGATGACTGAGGTCTGGAGAATTGCAATTATTACAGCCATATTCAAAGAGATATGTGTTAAGATTAATCACAACATTACAAAACAGATAGTTTAACCTCAACAGTGGGGAAATTTGTAGAATTGATACTAAGTTGATATCTTGGCGGGTTCATCCCATGAGGCCATATGGGAATAAGAAAGGTATAATCACAATAATGGGATTGTATTATAGGCATCCCAATAGCCAGTGGAAGATAGAGGAGCAGATATGAAAGCAATTCATAGAAAGATGTAAAAAGAGTTGTTGTAGTGGGTCATTTTAATGTCCCCAGTATTGACGAGGACTCACTTAGTGCCGGGGGCTTAGATGGGACAGAACTTGTTGGGTGCATCCAGGAAGGTTTCATGAAACAATATGTATACAGTCTAACTAGGGAAGGGACCATACTAGATCTTGTACTGGGGAATGAGCCTGGCCAGGTAATCAAATTTTCAGTGGGGGAGCATTTTGGGAATAGTGATCATAATTCCATAAGTTTTAAGGTAGTTATGGGTAAGGAGAAGACCATTCACTTGGGTGAAAGTGCTAAATTGGGGGAAGGCTAATTACAACAGTATTGGACAGGAACTGGAGAAATTAGATTGGGGGGAGTGGCTATTACAGGGTATATCCACATCTGGCGTGTGGGAGTCTTTTAAAGGCCACTTGATCAGAGTTCAGGACCAGCATATTCCTGTTAAAATGAAAGCTAGAGATGGCAAGATTCGGAACCCCGGATGACAAAAGATATTAAAAGTTTAGTCAAAAAGGAAAAGGAAGCATATGCACGGTTTAAGAAACTGAAATCAGACAAGGCTCTTGTAGAGCATAAAGGAAGCAGGAAAGAACTTACACAAGGAATTAGGAGGGTTAAAAGAACCCATGAAATGTCCTTAGCAAGTGGGATTAAGGAGAATCCCATGGCATTTTATGTATTAGGAGCAGAAAGGTACTTGGGAAAGGATAGGTCCACTCAAGGGCATAGGAAGAGAAATTACCCATGGGACCACAGGAAGTGGGTGAGATCCTGAATGAGTACTTCACATCAGTGTTCACTAAGGAGAGGGATGTGTATGATAAGATCAGGGAGGGGTATGTTGTTATTCTGGGTCATGTTGATATGAAGAAGAAGGGCACATTGGGTGTCTGGATAAGCCTGATGGGATCTACCCCAAGATATGGAGGGAGGCAAGGGAAGAGATCGCTGGGGCCTTAACAGAGACCTTTGTATTCTCTTTAGTCATAAGTGAGGTCCCAGAAGACTGGAGAATAGCCAATGTTGTTCCTTTGTTTAAGAAGGGTAACAGGGTTAATCCAGAAAATTATAAACTGGTGAGCCTTACATCGATGGTAAGGAAATTATTGGAAAGGGTTCATAGGGACAGAATTTACTTACATTTGGAACAGAATGGACTAATTAAGGATAGTGAGCATGGCTTTGCATGGGGCAGCTGTTGTCTCACAAAATTGATTGAGTTTTTTTTGAGAAAGAGACAAAGATGATTGTTGAGGGTAGGGTAGTGGATGTTGTCTACATGGATTTTACTAAAGCATTTGACAAGGTCCTTCATGTTAGAGTGGTCCAGAAGATTAAGTCACATGGGATGTATGGTGAGTTGGTGAGTTGGATACAAAATAGACTTGGTCATGGAAGACAGAGGCTAATTGTCGAGGCATGTTTTTCTGACTCGTGCTCTGTGACCAGTGGTGGTATTCCACAAGGATCAGTGCTGAGACCTCTATCGTTTGTAATGTATATAAATGATTTGGATGAAAATGCAGATGATTTGAAAGTAAGTTTGCGGATGGCTTGAAGATCTGTGGAGTTGTGAGTTGGATAATGAGTAAGGTTGTCAAATGATACAGCTGGATATAGATCAGTTGCAAATTTGGACCAAAAGCAGATGGAGTTTAATTTGCACAAGTGTCATTTTGGGAGGCCAAATGCAAGAGGAAAGTATACAGCAAATGGCAAAAACCTTAGCAATATTGATATACAGAGGGATCTTGGTTGCAAGTCCATAGCTCCCTGAAAGTGGGGACAGAAGTGGATAAGGTAGTAAAGAAGTGTACAGCATGCTTGCATTAATCAGTCAGGGCTTTCAGTATAAAAACAAGCAAGTCATGTTGCTGCTGTATTAAAATTTAGTTTGGACTATTGTGTGCAGTTCTCGTCACTACATTATAGGAAGGATGTGGAGGCTTTGGAGAGGGTGCAAAAGAGGTTTACCAAGATATTAAGTAGACAAACAGGAGGCTGGAAGAACACAGCAGGCCTGGCAGCATCTGGAGGAAAAACCCAAAACATTGACAGCTCCTTTCCTCCAGTTGCTGCCTGGCCTGCTGTATTCTTCCAGCCTCCTGTTTGACTACCTTGGATTCCAGCATCTGCAGGGTTTGTTTTTGTCTTTACCAGGATGTTGTCTGGATTGGAGTGTATTAACTGTAAGGAGAGGTTGGACAAACTTGGATTGTTTTCACTAGAGCATCGGAGGCTGAGGGCAGCCTAACAGAAGTGTATAAAATTATGAGAGGCACGGATAGGGTGGATAAACGGAGTCTTTTTTTCTCAGAGTGGAAATGTTAAATACTAGGGGAGCATAGGTTTAAGGTCAGAGGGGGGAACGTTTAGAGGAAATGTGCAAAGCAAGAGTTTTACACAGAGGGTGGTAGGTGCCTGGAATACACTACCAAGGGAAGTGGTGGAAGCAGAGATGATAGCAACATTTAAGAGGCATTTAGACAAACTTATGAACAGACAGGAAATAGAGGGATGGGGACAATGTGCTTGGGATTAATTTAGAATGGCATCATGGTTGGCACAGACATGGTGGGGTGAAGGGCCTGTTCCTGTGCTGGACTGTTCTATATTCTATGATAATTTGGGACAAAATTAACAATCACTTGGAAAAATGTGATTAATTTATGGAAGTCGGCATGGATTTGTTAAGGAAAACCTATTTGGATGATAAGGAAGCTTGATGAGGTTAATAGAATGGATGTGGTATGCACAAGCATCCAAAAGGCATCTGCAAGGATGTCATTGAACAGCCTTAGCAGCAACGTTTGAGTACAGGGAATAAAGGTGACAGAGCAGCATGGAAATGAACAGTGCTGAATGACAGGAGAGAGAGGGATTTTGAAGGACTGGAGGAGGCTATATGTAATGGTGGGTTGCCTACTGGTTAGTGTTTGGATCTCTGCTTTACTTATTGTATGTTGACGATGGGTGTACAAGACACAATTTCAACACAACACAAAACTTGTATGTATTCAGAACTGTGAGAAGGATAGCGTTAAACTTCAAAAAAGGCATAGACTTGCTGCTGGTAAGGACGGACAAGTGATGGATGAAATTTAACGCTGATGGTGGTGACCTGATCCATTTTGATAGAAAGGATGAGGAAAGACAATATCAAATGAAGGGTACAATTCTAAAGCAGGGGACAGGAGCAGAGAGGCCTAGAGTTTATGTCGACAAATCATTGAAGGTAGCAGTCAAGAAAATAGTCATGGGATCTTGGTGTTAAAAATAGAGACATTGAATACAATAGCAAGGGATTTATGGTAAACCTGTATAAATCACTCAACAGCCTCAAGTCAGAAGATTTTTTTCAGGACAGGCAGCACCCTCTCAGAAAGCTGTGAACACAGTACACAGAGTGCAAAAAAGATTCATAAGAATATCTCAAGGGATGAGGAAATTCAGTTAGTTGGATAGGCTGAACAGACAGGGAATCTGTGAACAGGAGAGCTGGTTGAGGTATTTAAGCTTATGATGGGTCTGGACAGAGTGGATAGGGAGAAATTGTTCCCAATTGTTCACTGGAAGGATCCAGAACCAATCATGGTGATTGTCAAGAGAAGCAATGATGTCAAGAGGAAAGACTAGGTTACCCCAGTGAGTGGGTTAGGAGCTGGAGTGCACCTCCAAGACAGTAATAGAGACAATCAGTCTCTATCCAATTCAAAAGACAATTGGAGCGTTAGCCAGAGGGAAAGGATTGCGGGTCCGTAAGGAGAAAGGTGTGGGACTAATCGAGTCGATGTGGTACACAGCCAGCACTGATACAATGGGCCAAATGGCATCCCTCTGAGCTGCAACCATTCAGGGAGCACTTGTGCTACTAACTCTAATCTCGCTTGCCTTCCACTCTATCACAGACTTTTATCCTTTATCCCAATCTCCTCTTGCTTAAAACCATTTCCATCTCAAACATTTACCACTTCAGCCTGAAACTTTAATTCTGTCACCCACCATTTCTTCCTCTGACTCTCTCTTTCCACAGACGCTTTACATTCAGTAATGAGATAGAGACTGGTGAGTCTGAGACTACTTTTTAAAAATTTAAGTACAGGCAACGAAGCAGAGCTGGTTAAAGTGAATTGGCAAATTAAGTTAAAGGATAAGCCTACAGGGATGCAGTGGCAGACATCTAAGGGAGTATTTCAGAATACACAGAATAGAGTAAGGAAAATTCCAAGGGACAGATTCACCATCTGTGGTTAACTAGAAAAATTAAAGACATATAAAAGAAAAAATCTTCTAATTGTGCAAGGGTGGGTGGCAGATCACAAGATTGGACAGAATATAAAAACAGCGAAAATTGACTTAAAAATTAATGAAGAAAAAATTAGAGTACAGGATAAATTTAGCCAGAAACCTAAAAACAGATCGTAAGAGTTTCCATAAATATTTTAAAAGGAAAAGAGCTAGCAAATTGTGCTTTAGTGCTCTCGCAACTTGAGCCGGGGGAATTAGTAATGGTAAATAAAAAGATGACAGATGAATTGAACAGGTATTTTGCATTACTATAGCGGATACAAGTAACATCCCAGAAGCAGCCATAAATCAGGAGATAGGAGAGAGGCAAGGACTCAGTAAAATTACAATCACCATGGAAATGGTACTGTGCAAATTACTGGAACTGTGGACTGACAAATGCCTTGCTCCTCATGGACTTTGTGCTAAGGTCTCAAAAGAAGTGTCAAGTGAGATTGTTGAAGCTTTTGAAGCATAATTACCCACAACTTGCTAGATTCAGGAAGATCCCACTAGTTTGTAACTCCTTTATTCAAAAAAGGGATGCAGCAATTAGGAAACTGCAGTTTAATACCCGCCATATGGAAAATGTTAGAACATGTTATTAAAAAGGTTATATAGCAGGGCACTTTGATAAGTTAAAGGCAGTCAGTTGGAATCCACATTGTTTGGTGGCAGGGAAATCATGTTTAACTTATATATTGGACAATGAGTCCAAAACCAGAGGGCATAGATTTAAGGTGAGAGGGGAAATAATTAAAAGGGACCTAAGGGGCAAGATTTTCATGCAGATTTGCACTGGGCTCGATCTCTCTCACAGACTGAACTCGATCTCTCTCCCAGCACTGTGCTCGATCTCTCTTCCCGCACTGTGCTCGATCTCTCTCCCTGCACCGGGTTCGATCTCTCACCCACACCGGGCTCAATCTCTCTCCTTGCACTGGGCTCGAACTCTCTCCCCATTGGACAATGCCAGAACTCCTGACAAAGAAGCACTGTTCCTAAAGCTTGTGATTTGAAATAAACCTGTTGGACTATAACCTGGTGTCATGTGACTTCTGGCTTTGTCCCCCCCCAAGTCCAACACCAACACCTCCGTATCATATATTGGAGTTCTTTGAGTAACGTGCTGTGCAAATAAAGAAGTCATTGGAGGTGCTGTTCTTAGATTTCCAAAAGACATTTGATAATGTGCCATTTCAAAGGTTATTGTGGAAAAGTTCATGGTGAAAAGGGAAAATGTATTGGCCTGGACAGAGGATTGGCTGGCTAACAGCAAACTGAGAGTAGCCATAAATGGGTCATTTTTCTGGTTGGTGATGAGTGGCAAGACACAAGGATCAGTTCGGGGCCTCAAAGTTTTGCACTTTCTATAAATGACTTAGATGAAGGTTCCAAAGGTACGGTTGTTAAATTTGCTGATGACACAAAGATGGGAAAGGAACTTGTGTAGAGGATGTAAGGAGGCTACAGAGAAATATCGACAGGTTAAGTGAATTTGCAAGAACTGGTAAATGGGGTACAAACTGGGAAAATGTGAAATTGTCCATTTCTGGAAGGAAGAACAAAAAATGAGTGTTACCTAAATGGTGAGAGATTGCAGAGCTCTGAGATGCAGATGGATCTGTGTGCAAAAGGTGAGTTTTCAGGTACAGCAAGTAATTTGGAGAGTTAATAAATAGAACGTTATTTATAATGAGGGGAATTGAATACAAAGTAGTAGCTTCTGTTATACAGGGCACTGGTGAGACCACATCCAGAGTAGTAATTTTAGCCATTTTATTTAAGGAAGGATGTATATACATTGGAGGTGATTTAGGGAAGGTTTACTAGACTAAAACCTGAATTGAAAAGATTGCCTTATGAGGAAACGTTGACAGGCTGGGTTGTATTAGCTGGATTTTAGAAGATTAAGAGGTGACTTGATTGAAACATAAGATCCTGAGGGGTCTTGTCAGGGGGCATATGGGGAGGATGGTACCTCTTCTGGGAGAATCTAGAGTCAGGGATTGCCCATTGAGAACAGAGATAAGGTGAATTGTTTTTTCTCAGAGGGTTGTGAGTGTTTGGAACTCTTTTCCCAAAAACGCAATTTTCAGAGTCCCTCAATATTTTTAAAGCAGAGATGGATAGTTTTGTGTTAAGTAGGAGGGGTGAAAGCTAATCAGGGAAAGAGTGAGTGTGGAGTTGAGGTTACAATTCGATCATCCAAGATCTTATTGGATAGCAGAGCAGGCTCAAGGGGCTGAATGGCCTCCTTTTGCTCCTTGTTTGTATGTTCATACGACTTGAAGGACCTACAGTACTCAGCTCAAACTCAGTGTTAGGTCATGGTTATTTTCTTAATGCCTTCCACTCTTGCATTTTTAAACCTTGGCATTTTCCAATGTTTCTGAATGAAAGGAAATTGTGTGTGTTGTCAGGAGTTAGCAGGTTTTACTGTCTTCTTGGCTCGGAAGGTCAGTCACGTGTTGATAAGGAGGTGAATCAATCACCAATCAATCGTCAATCATCCTCCCGATTATACAGGTTAAATTCTAACAATGATGGGGCCCTTTTGTGGTGCAGTGGTAGTGTCCCTACCCCTGGACCTGAAGGACTGGGTTCAAATCCCACCTGCTCCAGAGGTACGTAAATAACATTTGTGAGGAGGCTGATTAGGGAAAAATAGGTTAAATTCAAACAGTGACGGACTTGTTGCCTGTAGAGGTTAATATCTAAGAAATATTAAGATGTCCGCTTGCAAGGATAAGGATATATGCAAAGAGATGGATTAGAATAGTTAGGTGGTTGTTTTTAACTGGTGTACACCCTGATGGGCCAAAGGGCCTCTCTCTGTACTGTAGACCCCATGTTTGACTCTACGTATCTATGATTGTTTTCCTTGTTGTTTCCTATCAGCTTTTAGCCCTTGTTCTGGAAGTTGTTAGCCTTGAGGCAGTTAGCTGGGGGTTACCCATTGGTAAGGAGTTTGTACACTTTCTTCAGTCAAGCTGTCCATACTGAACTCAGACAGGGTACAGTCGTGCCAGCTGTAGCTCAGTGAGAAGCACATCAGCAAGGACTGTGGCTCAAAGACCCCGTCAGCATTTTGGGTCCAGAGTCTGAGCTGCTACTGCAATGCAGGCCAAATTAATCCCCAAACGTTACAAAAACAAATCAGCTTATGTGCTTGTACTACAGTTTGTGGGATCTTGCTGCATCTTTTATTCCTCTGGGCATCATTGGCTGGGCAAGTGTTTATTGTTCAGCTGTAAATGTCCAGAGGGCAATGAAGAGTCAGCCAAGTTGCAGCAAGTCTGGAGTCATGTATAGACCAGACAAGGTAGGGGTGGCAGATTTCGTTCCTTAAATGGCATTAGTGAATGTAATGGCCCTTTATGACAGTCAGTAATGGTTACATGGTCATCACCAGGTTAGCTTTTTAGCTGAATTCAAGTGTTACTACCTGCCATGAGGGATTTGAACCCCTGTTCTTAGCACGTTAACCCAGCGTTCTAGATTGCTAGCCCAGCGACATTGTCACTATGCCACTACATCTGCCTTTTGTGTTGCTTATATTATAACAGCAACAAACTACTTTGGGATGTTCTGAGGTGATGAAAGATACTATATAAATGCAGGGCCGTGTTTCCTGACCTGAGCGGGTGCTGCACTGTCGCACGGGCTCTTTTCTCTGGTGAAATTTGGACGATGAGAGATGCTGTGGTGTGATTGCGAAGGACAGCAGGTGAAGCTTCTGTCAAAATTCATCCCTCAACCAACATCATGAAAACAGTTGACCCCATTTTGAGCACATGACTGCAGTGATCTTCCCAGGAATTAGCTGCTGCGTTTCCGACTGCACTCCGGGACCACTTTGCAGGCTGGTCAAAGTGTTTTGAGATGATCCTGGGGTTGTAGTAGGTGCTACAGAGATGAAAGTTCCCTCCTTCCTGACTCAACCCAGAAAGGGTTACCGCTATCGAGGTCAATCCTGCCTACAAACCACAGCTTGTAGACTGCCGTCAGGAGCAGAAACCCTGTGTAGATGTTTCTCCTCCTTTGGCCCAGCGCTGCCAAGGCAAATCAGTGTCTTGTCATCATCATCATCATCATGATCATCATCGTCATCATCTTCATCGTCGTCATCATCATTGTCGTCATCATCATGATCATCATCATCATCTTCATCGTCATCATCATCATTGTCGTCATCATCATCATCATCCTCATCGTCATCATCATCATCACCATCATCATCTTCATCATCATCATCATCATCGTCATCATCATCATCATGATCATCATCGTCGTCATCATCATCATCGTCATCGTCATCATCATCATCATCATCGTCATCGTCGTCATCATCATGATCATCATCATCATCATGATCATCATCGTCATCATCATCGTCGTCATCATCATCGTCATCAAAATCATTATCATCATCATCATCATCGTCATCATCATTATCATCATCGTCATCATCATCATCGTCATCATCGTCATCATCATCATCATCATCATCATTGTCATCATCATCATCAACATCATTGGCAGTCCCTTGCAGGTGAGGATGACTCTCTTCAACTCTCAGTGTGAGTCTGTAGGTGGCTGTACAAACCACTGGGGCTACCGCAGGCTCTGTTACACTTGGGGCAGAAGGTGGTCACAGGAAGGGGTGGGTGGGGCGTTGGTGTGGCAGCGCGCTTCTTACACTGTTTTCCTGGCTTCTGCCTTTCTCCCAGGATGGTAAGTCTCGAGGTGCTCGATGCCTTCCCGGACGCTCCCCAACTTTGGACGGTTTTGGGCCAGGGATTCCCAGGTGTCGGTGGGAATGCCGCACTTCGCCAGTGAGGCCTTGTGGGTATCACTGAAGGGCTTCCTCTGTCTACCTGGGGCTTACCTGCCATTTTGGAGCTGGGAGTGGAGCAACTGCTTGGGGAGTCTCGTGTTGGTCATGAGGATGACGTGCCCAGCCCATCGTAGCTGATCAAGGGTAGGTCAGTGCCACGATGCTGGGGATATTGGCCTGGTTGAGGATGCTGGTGTTGGTGCATCTTTCTTCCTCTCTGTGTCCTACACTGCCTCCCAGCAATTATTCGCTAATCCAACACAGTGGAGATGAAAGCATCAGCTATTTGGCTGTGTGGCACTCAATCTCACAAGGGACAATGCTTTGTTTTCACAGAACCATTGGACTTGGGTTTGACATTCCTCAAAACTAAGGGGTCCGCACAATCCTGCTTCCCTCCTCCCCACTCTCTCTTCCCATTCAATCAAGCATCAGAGGTCGATTATTGACCAAGGACAATTCTATGTGTGAAGGGGGCTCTCTGACCAGTTGGTACAGGACGTGGTAGAGAGGTCATGCAGAGGGCAGGAAATTGGTCAAGGTTTAGAATTGCAAATGCCAACTGCCCTCAGGATTGGCCTTTAACTTGTGTTGAGGGCTCAAATTTTAAGAAAAGGAATTTGCTTTTGAAAAACCATACACTTTGCCCTCAATGTGCTGGGACATTCGGCAGTGGCCCCAGAAAAGGTCTACTACCCCTTGAACCACCTTGTTACAGCTAGCATCTAAGACTTCCAGAAGGTTCTCATCTGACCCTGGAAGAAAAGACAGCGGGCAACACAAAATGTGTGGATGTTTGGTTTGGCAATGAGCTCAATAGCTTAAATGGTGATTTCAAAATGCCAGGAGACTGGCACACTGGCATTATGACATATAGTAGTACAGTGGTTAGCACTGCTGCCTCACAGTGCCGAGGACCCACGTTCGATTCCATCTTTGGGCAACTGTCTGTGTGGAGTTTGCATGTTCTCCCTGCGTGTGTGTGTATGCGTGGGTTTCCTCTGGTTTCTTCCCATGGTCCAAAGCTTGTGTAGGTTAGGTGGATTGGCCTTGGGACACGGCCCCATGATGTGCAGCTTTCATGGGTTAGCTGTAATAAAAAGCCCATGGGAGCTGGGTCTAGGTGGGATGGTCTTTGGACGGTTGTTGCAGACTCAATAGGCCAATTGGTCTCTTCCTGCACTCCAGGGATTCTATGACATCACATGCGTCAACATGCTGAATATTTCATTAGTGCTGACAGGGAAACATGTCTGGTTTGGGTACAGCACAGAGCATAGAATCATAGAGTCATACAGCATGGAAACAGACCCTTTGGTCCAACCAGTCCACGCTGAACATAATCTCAAATTAAACTAGTCCCAGCTGCCCATTCCTGGCCCATATCCCTCCAAACCTTTCCTATTCATGCACTTATCCAAATGTCTTTCAAATAGGGCGGGGGAAGAGAGACAGACAGACAGACAGAGAGAGGGGTGCAGAGAGAAAGAGAGAGAGAGAGAGAAAGGGGTGGAGAGGGAGGGAGAGAGAGAGAGGGGGGAGAGAGAGGGATGGAGAGAGAGAGAGAGGAGGAAGGGGAGGGGGAGAGGGGAGAGAGAGAGAGATAGAGGGAGAGCGGGAGAGAGACAGAGGGGAGAGAAAGTAGATGGGAGGGAATCTAACAACATCACATTAGTAACACCTAGCAACAGTAGGAGAAAGCCGGACCAGGGGACTGAGTTGGATAATCAGCCATGTTCATTTTGAATGGTAGAACAGGCTTGAGGGGCTGACTGGCCTATTTTCTATGTTTCCCACAGGCCTCCTCCCTGAGCAGCTTTCTCTGACCTGGGGAATGGCCCAGGTAGGTACAGGGTACCTTGCGGAGATGAGGTGGATATGCATAGTGGAAGGAGATGAACCAGGAAGGTGTTTTCTCTGTAATACATGCATGGCTCTGAACAGTTAGATCTGTCAAAAGTGTTTAATCACTTTTAATCAATTCATCAATTTAAACAACCTACATTGCTTCGAGATAGAAACTTGATCAGACTGGGAAATTAAGAGTAATATGGGAAATTGCAGGAAAATGGAGTTGAGAAATGTCAGATTAGAATTGATCCTATTGAATAGAGAGTAGGTTGGAGGGGCCGAATGGCCTATTCCTGTTCCCATTTCTTACGGTCTTATAGAGGGGGGATATTATTTTTAGGTGACAAAAGAGTGACATTTGAATAAAAATTGGCTTATAATGATGATGATAATATTGAGAGTGAAAGGGGAGGGAGGGAGGAATGGGAGCTTCAATAGCTCAATGGTCAGCATTGCTGCCTCACAGCACCAGGGACCTGGGTTCGATTCCACCCTCAGGTGGCTGCCTGTGCTTAGTTTGCACTTCCTCTGTGTCCTCCAGTTTCCTCCTATAGTCCAAAGATGTGCAAGCCAGGTGGATTGGCCATGCTAAATTACCCATAGTGTCTAGGGATGTGTAGGCTTGGTGGGTTAGTCATGGCAAATACAGGGTTACCATGGTAATGGGTTTAGGTTTGGGTGGGATGCTCTTCAGAGTGCTAGTGTGGATTCAGGGGGCCAAATAGCCTGCTTCCACACTGTACGGATTCTATGCATAACATGATACAAAACAGATACAACACTGTAGCATTAGGGGCTTCAGTACAGTCTGAGTCTATTGTTCCTCTTTATTATGTTCAACAGGCTCCTGAGCTTCACTTTGCCGACCAAGGATAAACAGATTGGGCTGATAACCTTACATAAAAATAGATTTTAATCCACTCCCCGTGTGCATGATTCGAAGGGCAGACTAAATAGGTTCTGGTCACTGATGCCTCATGTCCTCGGACTGAGTTCAAATCTGACCCAGACAGCACGACTTGATAAGGACCTTCAACACACTGCCTGAGCCCCAAGCTCTGGAATTCCCTCCCTGAACCCCTCCACCCTTGCCTCCTCTGTTCAGAACAGCCTGAAAACAGGGTGTGTTTGACCACACTTTTTGACTGTCTGTCCTGACGAGCCCATCTTTGGCCCTATGACAATTTTTTTTAAAAATCTGATAATGCTCCCCACAAAATGGCTGGGTAACCACATCAATGGTGCTACGTGAATGCAAGTAGCTGTTGCTGGGCGTGCCCCAGAATGCTTGGGGATGAGCAGACTGAGTGTTTTTCAATCAGAGCCTTTATGAAGGGTGTGTGCAGACAGGAAACACCAATATGTGAGATAATAAGGTGTAGAGCTGGATGAACACAGCAGACCAAGCAGCATCAGAGGAGCAGA
>NC_063357.1:7166942-7181900 GCF_021869965.1 Rhincodon typus | reverse complement strand
ATTTCTGAAGAAGGGTCTAGGCCCGAAACATCAGCTTTCCTGCTCCTCTGATGCTGCTTGGCCTGCTGTGTTCATCCAGCTCTACACCTTGTTATCTCAGATTCTCCAGCATCTGCAGTTCCTACTATCTCCAACACCAATATGTTGCTGATTCTGACCACGCACTCAGGAGCCCAGCTCCCTCCAGCTCCAAGTGTCTTGTGAAACAAACAGTACTGTTTTGAATTATTAAAGAAACATCGTGCCATATTTTTTCATTTGCATATTTTAAACCTTAAATCCTGCAAGAATCTATAAGCAATATGAATTGATTAAAAGGGTTGAAGCATTTTTTTTAACAGATCTGTCATGCATTTATTACAGAGAAAGCAAATGCTAGAACCTTGAGGTTAACATTAAATGTTTATACAACAGCTCAGTCAGGAGTTGAAAAGGGAAAATGACTGGTCTTGCCTCTCCCGTTGGTGATCACCATCAAAATTAATCAAACAAACACGCACAAGATACCACGATCTCTTCCTTTCTCCATACAGGGGTTAAAGGACCAGCTGTATATCTCTGGTGGCATTCCTGATAATTCAAAGTCTTTGTTGTCCTTTTATAAAAAACTGTTCAAAAGGGCATGGATTTTGTGAACAGCCAAGGTCTTTTTCCCAGGGTGGGGGAGTCCAAAACTAGAGGGCACAGGTTTAAGGTGAGACGGGAAAGATTTGAAAGGGACCTAAAGGGCCACTTTTTCATGCACAGGGTAGTGCTGTGTATGGAATGAGCTGCCAGAGGAAGTGGTGGAGGCTGGTACAATTCCAACATTTAAAAGGCATCTGGATGGGTGTATGAATAAAATGGGTTTAGAGGAATGTGGGCCAAATGCTGGCAAATGGGACTAGATTAATTCAGGCTGTCTGGTTAGCATGGATGACTTGGACCAAAGGGTTTGTTTCCATGCTGTATAACAGTATGCAATATAAATCATACTGCAAAGAGCCCACAATTGAAAATATCAACCTGAATGCAGTGTATTTGAATCAAAAGGGAAAAGAAGGAACCTCTACTCAAATAGATACGGAAAAGAACCTGCATTTATATAGTGACCTGGGGACATGCCAAAGGACGATGGACTGAGAGCTGGAAAATGAGTCGGGGCTGGATCACTCCTTTTCTCCACCTTTGTAGACACACTGGTTCTCCTTCTGTTCCATAAGTCTTACATGTTGCAGTAAATGAAATAACTCAGGAATGTGCTCACTGTTGTAATGAAAAAATAGGCAGTAGTCAATGTGTGCACATCAGCTATGTGTGGATAGTTAATCTGGGGGGTTTTCACTTATATTGGTTGGAGGATTGATAGGAGCAAAATACGTTCATCCTTCCTTCCCTCAAACATCTCAGATCATTTTCTCTCCAACAAATGCAGCGTTGGGAACACTGTCTTGTAATAAGATGGGCAAAGAGGCTGCAGACGATAAGCCTATAAGCCAAGTCATCACGCAGTCAGTCACAAAGCTTTTATTAATGATGAGATGCTGCACACACTCATCACCATCACCCGAGGTTACAAAGGACAGTTTGCCATACTGCTCGCTTTCCAGCAGCGTTCCATCTTTATCACCCTGCCTATGGCTATCATGTTCTGCCATTTATACAGTCTGTAGCTGTACCAATACTAGAGGCATCTGCATCCCACCAGCCCTTTTACATGGTCTTGATATCTCTTTTCATGTCTTTTTGATCTTGCATTCTATAGAAAAAAAAATCAGTGTTTTAGGATCAGTGTGCAACAAAAAAAGGGTCATACCATCAAAGCAACAGATTGAGTCTTCGGTTTAGACAGTGTGGAAGCAAATCTAAATGCAAAAATTCATCTGCCTGGCCTCCTGCAAAGATCCTGTACTGTTTGTTGACTTTCTCAGTCTTTAGGTCTCAGATTTATCAACACAGTTTAAAATGAAATCTTTTCTCTGTGCGAAACAGTTATTTTCACTTTTCCTCAATCTTAACCTCTTAACTGCAGCCATATTACACACAATGTGTACAATCAGCAATTGGGTTTTAACTTTTTAGGGTATGCTAACACGTACATAGTTCCCCTGCCCTTTCTCCAAAAAGTGCCATCAAGCTGTTTAACAGCCTTCGGAGCCATCTGAACAGGCAGGCGGGGCCTAATGTTCTATTCGAAAGCTGTGGCACTTCCTCAGCGGGAGAGTCAGGTTAAGTTATCAGCTCATGTATCTGGAGTGCCTGTGCCTTCCTGACTTGGAAACAGGAGTGCTTCCCTCTGACACACTGCAACAGGGTTCTTTTCCAAACCCTGTATTGCTTTATGGGCAGCACAAACTGTAGCAGTTTTGACCTGGTCTGTTCCTCGGCTCCTGGCTTCCACTAAGGGGCAGCAGTGAACAATTTGACATCCCACCCACTCTCTAGGTGAAGAGATTAGCCCTGAATTTCCTGCCACTTCATCAATCATAGTCATACCATTACAGAACTTAGTCCTGGACTCAAACCACAAGTGGAAACATCTTTTCCATACCTACTGAATCCATTGAACACTTCAGAATTGACATCATAAGACCATGAGATATGGGAACAGAATTAGGCTATTCAGCCCATCAAGTCTGCTCCATCATTCAATCATGGCTGATACGTTTCTCAGCCCCATTCTCCTCCATTCTCTCCATTCTCCCCATAACCCTTGATCCCCTTACTAATCAACAGCCTATTTATCTTTGTCTTAAAGACTCTCAATGTCTTGGCCTCCAAAGCCCTCTGCGGCATTGTGTTCCATAGAGTCACCATCCTCTGGCTGAAGAAATTCCTTCTCATCTCAGTTCTGAAGGCTCATCCCTTCACTCTGAGACTGTTCCCTCAGGCCCTGGTCTCTCCTACTGATGGAAACATCATTTAAGGACTCCACAGATAGACTTTACTTTTCTAGAGAAGAGATCCTCAATCTATTCAATCTCTCTTGATGGTTATAACTTCCCACTTGGGGCAGGGGTGGGTCAGTTAGCTCAGTTCGATGAGCAGCCTGTTTGTGCTGCAGAGTGATGCCAACAGCATGGGTTCTATACCCACATCAGCTGAGGGTACCAGTCAGGACTCTCCTTCACAGCCTCTCCCCTAAACAGGGGTGTGGTGACCCACCAGCCATCTCTCTCTAATGAGAGAGCAGGTCCATGGTACTCTAGGACTACAGAAGGTCAACCTCTCAATTACACAGAAAAGTGAATTCAGCAAAGGGGCTCACTGATAGGGTTCCTGGATTGCTGTCCTCTCTCTCCTCCACTTCAATTCAAGAAGGCAGAATAACACCACCTTCTCAGGGGCAACTAGCGATGGGCAATAAAAGCAGGTGCCACACCCCATGAGTGACTAAAAAATAATCTCTAGTTCTGCTCTCCTGCGCAACTGAAAGGCATGAGAACAGTGAAGAAATATCCCAAAACAACATTTTCAACGTGAGGGAAATTTTGTACAATCAAGAATGGAAAACCATGCTATATCAGGGTGAGATTGCACAGTGTACCACATTGACCTTTAACCTAGAATGTGCGTTCAAATCCCCTCCACGTGGATGGGATGAAGATTATATGTTGTCATGAAGCTAATTATAGATGAGATAGTCGCTGTAGTGACTGAAGGGAGCGCATCAAAGGTTTATCAGACTGATCCCTGGGAAGGCAGGGCTGACATGTGAAGAACAGACAGTATCGGTTAGGAGTTTAGAAAAAGAGGGGGGATCTTATAGAAACCTATAAAATTCTAAAAGGACTACACAGGGTAAATAGAGGAAGGATGACAGGAGAATCCAGAACCAGAGGTCAGAGACCAAGGATACAGGGTTGGGCTATTTCGGATTGAGATGAGGAGAAATGGCTTCACCCAGAGATTGTGGGGGGGGGGCCTGTGAAATTCTCTGCCACAGGAACTGGTTGATGCCAAAACATTGGACATTTTCGAGGAGGAGTTAGATATAGTTCTTAGGGAGAAAGGGATCAAAGGGCATGGGGAAGAAGCAAGAACTGAGTTGGATGGTCAGCCATATTGAATGGTGGAACAGGCTCAAAGACTCCTGTTCCTATTCCATGTCTCGGAGGGCCACAAGCTGTTTTCTCATGAGACGGAGATAACTGGTGGTGAGTGTAGCCTAAGAGTCACCACATCTCAAAGGATGAGAATTGAGAAGGCAGGGTCTTCAGGGGCCTCACCCAGGATGGGAATTGAACCCATACTGTTGGCATCACTCTGCATCGTAAAATAGACAAATGAGCTGACCGACCCCCATGCTCAAACAGCTCATGATAAACACCAGGATCCCTGCAGATACAGATCTGCTCAGTTGGTAGCATGGGGACAGTGTTGCTCTCAGGTGGATGATCAGTCGCATGGTTGGGGCAGAGTGCCTGTGAGCATTCGTCTCTCTGAGTCAGAAAGCCACAGGTTCAAGACCCATTGCAGACACTTGAACACAAAATCTACAATCTCAGTGCAGTACCGTGGGAGTGCTACAGTGCTGGCCACTTTGAAAGACAAGCCCCCTCTACATAGAGATCGCAGAGGATGCCATTGTGCTATTTTGAAAAAGAGTGAGGGAGGGACCCTCTTGTGCCTGGAGCCAAAGGTTATCCTTTAACCAACGTCACAAAAATTAAATGATCCGGTCGTTAACGTATTGGTGTGTGTGTGGGATCTTGCTGTGCACAGATTGGCTGCCACCGTTCCTACAACTGCACTTCGAATGAACTTCTCTGGCTACAAAGTGCTTTCGGACGACCTGACGCTGTGAGCAGCGCTATGGAAATGCAAATTCTCAGTTACTAATGGCCCACTGGGCGATCCCTCACCTAGCTCTCAGTCAGAATGAACATTCCCTTGCCTCTTTGCCAGAAAAAGTGTCGGTCAGGATTTATAAATAGGGTGAGGACACAATGTTGTGAGCCATGTGTGTGGGAGGTGCGCTTCTTCCCTGGTAGGGCCAGAGTGCAGCGCTTAAGGAGCTTGCGCAGAGAAACAAAAGTTGTGTTGCAGATTCATCTGGTGTCTAATCAGCAGAGAATATACACTTTAATCACAGTGAAGCCCACGTTCTCTGTTTAAATCTGCAGCTGCCCACAGGAACTTAAGTAACAGTGAAGAACACCTTTTCCTATTAACTGTGTGAGTAATTCCTAACAATTATTTGTTAAACACTTATAGGAACCTGCCTTCAGAGCAGTAAATCCGGATCACGCTGCAGTCCACAGCCCAATTTATTGACAAACATACCAGTTTCTGTCACCATAAATACAACAGTGTCTTCTCAGAGATTTTAAAAGTCACTATCTTTGGGCCCCACTAACAGTTAGATCAACAACTCAATAACGCAGCCATTGATGTCAATACCCAGCAACAGCTCTTTCAACAGGAAAAGAGCATTTATATACCACCTTTGCCAACCCCCAGTTGTTGCAAAGAGCAAGGAACTCTTGCTGCAATTGTAAAGGGCCTAGGTAAGACCACACGTGGAATACTGCGCGCAGTTTCAGTCTCCTTATCTGACGAAGGATGTTCTTGCTATAGCGGGAGTGCAGTGAAGGTTTACCAGACTGACTCCTGGGAATGGCGGCACTGATGTATGAGGAGAGGTTGAATTGGTTAGGATTGTATTCATTGGAGTTCAAAAGAATGGTGGGTGAGGTTATCTCAGAAACCTATAACATTCTACCAGGACTAGACAGGGTCGATGCAGGAAGGATGTTCCCCAGGACAGGGTGGTCCAGAACCAGGAAATCACAGTTTAAGAATACAGGGTAAACCTTTTAGGACTGAGATGAGGAGAAATTTCTTCACCCAGAGTCAGCCTGTGGAATTCATTACCGTAGAACGTAGTCAAAGGCCAAAACATGATGTGTTTTCAAGAAGGAGTTGAATGTAGCACACTTGAGGCTAAAGGGTTCAAAGGTTATAATGGAAAAGCAAGGATAGAGGAAATTTCAAAGGGCCAATGGCCTACTCCTGCTCTTATTTTCTCTGGTTTCTCTGTTAGTCACCGTTGCATTACAGCAAGCTCCCATGAACATGGATATAATACTAACTAAGATCATCAGTGTTGATCCAGTTGATCGAGGGGCAGAACTGACCCAGGTCATTGGGGTAAGTCATTAACCCTTCTTCAAAACAGCTCCACGGACTCTCCTACTTTCATGTGCAAGGGCCTTGTTTTAGCATTTTGTCTGAAAGACAATACCTCCAAGAGAACTGCGCCACAAGCGTCTCACCTAGCTTTTTACGCTCAGCTCTTTGGAGTGTTAATTGGATCACAAGCCAGCCGATAAAGTATGAACCCAGATACCAATCCTTTTCTCAACAATGGGTTTACTTACAGAATGCAACATTACACATGTCCACCTCCTACAAAGTCCACCCAGCATCCAGCTGTGTCTCTTTGTATCTAATTTGAGTGAAACCAAATCAGCACTGAACCATATTATCAGCTCCTTAAAGGGGCATTGTAACTCAAATCATATCACCAAAAGAAACTTACAAAATTTTAATGAAAGTTTGGCTCTGAATGGTGACTATGGCCCAGAAGTGCCCACTAGTCACAGACGCAGCCCCTGTTTAGAAGTGCTCTCAGTATTTACCTAATCAACATGTTCAGAGGTATTAATACCTCTAGAGCAAGTGGGCCTTGAACTTGGGCCTTCCTACCTCAGAGGTAAGGATACTACCACTGTGTCACAAGAGAGCACTCCTCCTTGTAAGTAGCATTTAAGAAAACAGTATCCTTCACCTGTGTCTCTAAATAATGGGATTGACAGACTATCAGTATGACATAGGGCTTAACTCCATAATGCTTTGACTCTGAGGTGAGATATCTCTGACACCCCTTGTGGGCTAAAGAGTCTGCAATCCTGGCTTTTATGGTCTGTGATGAAGTCCCAAGGGTGTGTCTGTGTGAGTCTGTGTGAGTCTGTGTGTGTGTGTGTGTGTGTTGTGTGAGAGTATGTGTGTGAGTGTGTGTGTGTGTGAGTGTGTGTGAGTGTGTGAGAGTGTGTGTTTGTATGTGTGTGTGTGAGAGAGTGTGTGTGTGTGTGTGTGTGTGAGTGTGTGTGAGTGTGTGTGTGTGTGAGTGTGTGAGACTATGTGTGTGTGTGTGTGAGAGAGTGTGTTTGTGTGAGTGTGTGTGTGTGTGAGAGTATGTGTGTGTGTGTGTGTGTGTGAGAGAGAGTATGTGTGCATGTGTGTGAGAGTATGTGTGTGTGTGTGTGTGTGTGTGTGTGAGAGAGTGCGTGTGTGTGAGTGTGTGTGTGAGAGAGTGTGTGTGTGGAAGATCAGGCACTCTGTCATAGGGAGAGAGAAGCCAGAGGGCTCCACCTAATGAGAACTCCCAGGCTCTGGGGCAGAGTTGTCAGTTTAGGGATTGGCATCCAATGAGAGGGGAAAGATTTTGAAAAAAGACTTACGGGAAAATTGACTCACTGTCAATTCTGAAAAAGGATTCAAACAAAGTAAAATTGACTGCGTTTAATTCTATTTGGGTTAAGAATGCAAATTTGACTACCTGAATGTGAATTTAGCAGATGAGATGATTGGTGATATTGTTTGATAGTAATCCAGGTCGCAGGCTAATGGCGTGTGGGTTCATATTCCACTGCGGCAACGAACAGGATTTCAATACAATTAATGAATGTGGGACTGAAAGCTACTCCCAGTGACAGAGACCGTGAAACTATCAATGGCTGTTATAAAAACCCATCTGGTTCACTCATGTCTTTTCGGGAAGGAAATCTGTCCTTACCTGGTCTGGACTGCATGTGACTCCAGACCCACAGCAGTGTGGTTGACACTTAACTGCGCTCTGACATGGCCAAACGTCACCTTAATTCAAGGCCAATTTAGGGGTGGGCAACAAATAATGGCCTTGCTAGCAACACCCATGTCACATGGAAGAAGAACTAAAATGATTTTGACATCCAGGCCAAAAGATTCCCACGTACAACTGCTGCTCTGTGTAAGCTGGCAGAGAGAAGTTGTGAGTTTTGTAAGTGCTCCCGAGGAACTTGGGTTAAGGAGGAAAATGACTGAATCAGCCAAGGTCCCCATTCTTGTTTGGTATTTAAACGGATCCGTTGAAGGTGTACAGAGTCTGGCTCATTTGTGATGTGTGTCCGCGGCACTCAGTCCTCAACACCCACTGGTCACTTTCCACAAGGTAAAAAGCTAACTGCTTCTGGACAGAGAGAGTTGCAAAAACCAACAAACTGCCCTGCAGGTATCTGTAAGCGATAGAGTGCATATGCCTCTGCAGCTGCGTTATACAAAATTATTGATGATTGGGAGCAAGTAATAAGGCCGTAATTTAATCTGACTTCTTGAATGACAGATTTATGGAAGAGATCTGAACCCTTCGATTAAATTACTGCCTTTTACTCCTTCCTTATCATCCTTTATTCTTTTTGCAATACATAACCTGATCTTTCTAAAACCAAAACAGTGCTAATGATACTTAAATGCAGAGTATTGCACAGACTGAATGTCCTGCAGCCAGTGTGGAATCGGAATTAACTGTTCAGCTGCTGTCTCAGTGAAAAAATGGTGATGGGTCAGGTACTTTTATACTAGACGTTCAGACACACCTCTGGAGCAGGTGGGACTTGAACCCAGGCCTCCTAGGCTTAGAGGGAGGAAGACACTGCCACTGCACCACAAGAGCCATTGATATAATGGGGTGTTGGTGAGAACATTTAATTGTCAAAGGACAGCACAGGGAACACAGTTGCTGTCACAAAGGTTACTTCATTCGTTTTGAAAGGGGCTGACTTTGAATATCAAACAAAGAACAATACAGCATAGGAACAGGCCCTTCGGCCCTCCTAGCCTGCGCCATCACATTTTGCCCTTCCATATTAGAACTGTCTTCACTTACAGGATCTGTATCCCTCTATTCTCTTCCTATTCATCATTTGTTCAGGCACTTCTCGAATGTTGCTATTGTGTCTGCTTCCACAGGCAGCACATTGCAGGCACTCAACACCTTTTGTGTGAGAAGCTTGTGTGAAAATTCAGCAGACCACAAGCCATCCTCTAGCAGCAGTTCTCCTACAACTCAGGAACTGCGTTGTTAAAAATCCATTTTAAGGTGGTTAGCGGTGTACAGTAGGAAGGGTGCAAGGGGCTCCTTTTGAAACTACTTCAATTGCACTTTGATTTAACTGCCCAAAGGCTGAACATCCCTGCAAAACGGTTGCCTAATTTGCCTGTTGGTTATAAAGTCTCTCCTTTAATTGCCCTCCGCCTCTTTTCTTTGCGAATATGTGTCAGTATATTTTGTTGTCATTGCGGTGCATTGGATTTGCCATCCTATAACAGAGACAAGCTCTCAGTCCCATGTTCCTCTATCACCTCCCAATCCTAACAAAAATTATTCTGAACGTTTTCTGTTCCACAGCCCTTCTGTTCCATAAACTTGAGTAAATGTTTCTGTCTCCTCAAAATCCTGCCCTACTCAATGAGGTCTCTCTCTCTCTCTCAATTGAGTCACTCTCTGTCTTTCTCTCTCAGCCATCTGCTCAGAGCCTCTCCTTGTCTCTCTTCCAGCCTTCAACTCAGTTTAGCAACTGCTCTTCCCAAGACCACAAGGAACTACAGAGAGTTGTGAACACAGCCCAGTCCATCATGAAAACCAGCTTCCCATCCATGGGCTCCATCTATACATCCCACTGCCTCAGGAAACTAACTAACATAAGGTCCCAAGTTCACTTGCTGATCTGTGCTGTCTTAACTGGTCTCACTAAGGGCTGGTATCGTTGACAGCATTCCTATCAGCAAATTTGGCTTAGAAGCAAGGTTAACGAAGGTTCATTGTGAACCAAAAACAAAAACCCAACGGTTAATCTCATCCTCAGTGAGATAGGTTCCAGATTGTATCCAAACTCATATTCTTCACTTGGCTACTTGGGATTTGCAGAACCTTATACAAGGAAGTGGAGAGAGGAGAACTAAATAACTGTATGGCTAGGCTGTAAGGAAGTCCCATTGACTCATCTTCTATACTCTATGAAGTCACCTCAAACCCTTGAAATAAAAACAGAAGGTTCTAGAAGGGCCAACTTTACGAGGTCTTCACATGCCACAGAATGTCATGCCTTGTAGGCAAATGTTCACTGCTCCATGCTGAAGTGAAACACCTTGAGACATGACCAGGCACTATACATAAGAAACTCTTTAGGACACACCCAGGACCTTGTGAAGAGCTCAGAGGAGAATTCTTTTTTATTCATTCACAGGATGAGGGCATCACTGGCCAGGCCATTATTTATTACCCATCCCTAATTGCCCAGAGGGCAGTTAAGAGTCAACCACTTTGCTGTAGGCCAGACCAGGTAAGGGTGGGCACTTCCTTTCCCTAAAGGGCAATAGTGAACCAGATGTGTGTTTTTGACAATAGTGGGGTGGCATGGTAGCTCAGTGGATAGTACCGCTGCCTCTTAGTGCCTGGGACCCAGGTTTGATTCTAGACTTGGGCAACTGTCTGTGTGGAGTTTGCACATTCTCTCTGTGTCTGCGTGGGTTTCCTCCCACAGTCCAAAGATGTGTAGGTTAGTTAGATTGGCCATGGGAAATGTGGAGATGGGTCTGGTTGAAGAGTTGGTATGGACTCAATGGGCCAAATGGCCTGCCCTACATTGTAGGGATTCTATTCTACAATGGATTCCTGGTCAGCATGAGACTCCTCATTCCAGATTTTTCTTTTAATTGAATTCATATCTTGTCCTAGCAGGATTAGAACCTGAGACTCCAGAACATCACCTGGGACTAGGAGATAGCAAGAACTGTAGATGCTGGAGTCAGAGTCAATACAGTGTGGAGCTGGAGGAACACAGCAGGTCAGGCAGCATCAGAGGAGCGGGAGAGTGGATGTTTTGGGTTTACACGTTGACTGCTTCTTTCCTCCAGATGCTGCCTGGCCTACTATGTTCTTCCAGCCTCCTGTTTGTCTACCTTGGATTCCAGCATCTGCAGCCTTTTTTGTCTCCAACCAAGTTTTTTTTTGGCATTATCTCTCAGACGCTGATAACCTGCTTCTTAAGATCCAATGCCCAACGTCCGTGCCTGTGCAATGTAATACTGCCTTGGAACACATTCTAAACTCCGTTGTTTTGTGTGTCATTTCGTCTGCAGGTACACATTATTCATCTCTCTCTCTCTAGCCAGGAAGTTCCCGTCGAATAGATTTTGTAATTAATTCTGATTTGCTTTGTGTATTTTTATTATTTAAATCTGTAAAGTTATGGATTTTCTCCTAATTGAATGAGCTCCATTTCCTTTGCTGAGAATATCAGGCAGCATTTGATAGTTTGGTCACGGTGACAATTGCAGTTGTCTGCAAAAAGCCTGTTTACTGTAAAACACGTGGCGTCCTCAATCCTCTTTGACGGCAAACGTATTGAATTACAAGAAATTGCTACAGCAAGGCACAGCTAATTGAACGTGCCTGATGGCTCATACCTTCAAACCTCCTTTCCCCCCTGCTCTTGCTGTACCAGGGGTATGGTTCCACCGAGATAGCTGACCCTCCCTCTTCTCACTTTGCCCATCTCACCATTCATTGTTCAAAGCGTTGTTCCCTGATCCTGTCCCAGTCCTGTCCTCCCCCAGTGTCCATTCCCACACAGCGATCGGGAATGGGAATCCTGGAAGGTGTCTGAGTAATGCTCTCACCTCTCAGGTTCCAAATAGGCAGAGATCAGGTCCTGCTCCAGTGAGCTCAGTCAAGGATTGCAGGTTCCTGTTCCTGGTGAAGTGGTTAGGGAGCCCTGCACTGTTGGAGATGTTCTCTTTGGGAAGAGATATCAAACAGAAGCCCTTCCACCCTCTGGTTTGGACATAAGAGATTTGGTCCAGATTTGTTTAAAACAGGCCAGCGCCCTCCGGAATCCTGCTCAGTATTTGTCCCTTTACCCACACCACCTACGATAAAAACAAATGGATATCCAGTTTTTGGAATGAGCTTCCAGAGGAAATGGTACAGGCAGGTACAATTACCACATTTAAAGACATTTGGACCTGGTACATTGGTAGGAAAGGTTTAGAGGGATATGGGACAAACGCAGGCAAATGGGACTAGTTCAGTTCAGGAATCGTGGTCGACATGGACGGGTTGGGGACAAAAGGGTCTGTTTCCATGCTGTATGACTATCTGTGCTGTGGGATCTTTCTGTGCTGTACACTACAACACATCAAAAGCATTTCATTGCCTGCAGAGCATTTGGGAAGGTTGGAGGGGAATAAGGACCGTGGAGAACTGCAAGCCTTTTTCCTTTTATACTGCCCCCTGTACAGTCCACCAGGGGTGGCCCCTCCTGCCCCAGCCCTCCACCCTCCTCCCACCATTCATACCCCAAACCTCTGATCCCACGTCCAGTGCACATTTCCAGCACTGTCTAACCACAGAGCAGTTCGCTCAGGACAGGGTCAATGGTCACAACACTTGATTGACCCCATCTTGTTACTTACTAACTATCTACACTTCCCAAGGCATTACAGTTTTTTTCAATGCTGCAAATTTGATCTATTTGAAATGTTCAAGGAATTGACGGTGTCAATTGAGAGTGAATTAGTTCCTCTCGCTCTGGTGAAGAGTCATCTAAGCTTGAAACATTAGCTTGCTCTCTCTCTCTCTCTCTCTCCATGGATGCTGCCTGACGCGCTGTGATCTCCAGCATCTTGTTGTTTTCAGTACAATTTGCAGTAGCAGGCTGGCCCAGGAATGGACAAAAAGAAATGAAAGAACTGCTGATGCTAGGAATCAGAAACAAAAACAGAAATTGCTGGAAAATATCAGCAGATCTGGCAGCATCTGTGGAGAGAAAGCAGGTGTAATGACCCTTCCTCCAAAAAGAGATCCAGGTCTAGGCTAACCAGGGCTGATGTGCCAAGAAGCAATTCTCCACACCGAGAGGAGCTGAAATCTGCAACCTTCTCCTACCAGAAAGCGGCTGAGGCTGGGGGAGAAAACCAACTGAAAATTTCAATGTTGAGATTCTTCTGTAAGCGATAGGGAATTCATTGTTGCTGAATCAGAGCAGCTGAAAGGATTGAGATCCATCCCAGCCGTCATCTCACTAAGTGGCACCGAAGACTCTAGCAGCTGAATGGCCTCCTACTGGGGGGGTAGGGTTGTAGAGGGAGGGAGGGTACATCAGGGCACTGGAGGGGTAGGGGTAGGGCTCCTGTTCTCGAGCCAAAGGCTGGGGGGGGTGAGGACCTCAGGACGAACAACACCGTCATTTCTATCCCCACTCCTTCCTCTTCCTGCTCCCACATCCATTGTTTGCTGAACCGAAATATATAAAGAAAGGGAGCAGAGGTTCCTTAGGACAGTCTAGACTGCAGACTGGGATTAGTGTAGAAAGGACAGCACAGACCTGATGGGCCAAAGGGCCTAATCTGTGGTGTATGACTCTAAGACCGTGTTGCCCCTTTACCACCCAGAAAACCCATGGCTAATCTTGTATTACAAGCACACCGTTACACCACAGTGAATTTTATATTGGCCGGCAGTCTCTCCATTTCAGATTTGAATCTACTCGTTGACATAGAAAGCGCAGATTCCAGATTCACAACACTCCAAATAGAGTGTTTTCTCCTCATCTTAGTCCTAATTATTTGACCCCTTACCCTGAGATTCTCCAGCCATACAGCGTCTCAGTGACCTCCTTGACTCTAAGAGCCATGCGTGTTTCAATGAGATCACCTCTCATTCTCCTCCACTTCAGACTGCACTAATAACAGAACAGGTGCCGAGGTGTTTTCAAGTGATTTTTTTTGAACTGTTAAATCAGTGTTGCTTTGTGTGTGAACTCACACCAGGAGACTCACTAATTGTCAGACTACACTATGTTTGCACCTTGCCGGTGTAAATCCTGTGGTGTCATCCTACAGAACATTTAATGGGTTCTTATCAAATTCCTCCATCTGCCGTATCTGCGGTGATTATATTAAGCAGCTTCTCACCTGTTTAACGAACAGAGGACGGAACTCAATTGGAAAGTGTTGAGAAAGTGATGAGAGAGAGAAATGAACATGAGCCTTGGTTGAAAGCCTCTCTCTCTCTCTATTTGTGCAACTCTTCCTTTGTTCTGCCTGTTCCAAACATTCAGAATCAGCTGCTGTTTGACCTTCTATGCAAAGTCGAGATGTTTTGAACAACAGAACCAGCTTCAGAAGTAATACGAGTAATCTGTTTTTTTTCTTTCACAAGGAGGTTGTCTTTCAAAAACAGAGAAAGTATCTGTGATGATAGGTCTGCTCAGTGGGTTTACTGCCTCATGCTTTGTTGTGCTGGGCCAGATGGAGCAGTATAGACCAATGATTCCTTTCCTCTTTGGTCTGTACCCGAACTGATCACAAGCCTAGTTGTACAGGGGCTGCTGTAATTGGTCTCAGAGCTCTGGGCCAGAAAGAGAGGCAGGAAAGAGCATGTTCCAGGTCAGCGTTTTTGATTTTCCACAGGCAGAAGGTACACTGGAGTGTTATGTCCACTTCTGGGCACCATACCCAAGGAAAGCGGGTGAAGCCTTAGGCAGCCGTGTGGAAGTGACTGACCAAGATAGTTTCAGGCGTGACAGATTGGAGTTACATGGATAGCCTGGAAAGGCTGCAAACACTGCTGCAAAAGAGACAATATTCTGTCGAAAATTTTGGCTTTGCACTCATCAGGACAACTTGCAAGAATACCAATAAAGCAGAAAACCAACCTCAACACTGCAGGTGAGGAGAGTGCTGATTGGTTGGCAAGTGGATTCTGATTGGTACAGGAGTTGCCATGGAGAATGTAAGATGCATTATTATTCGGAGAGATTTGACAGAGATGTTTCAAATGTAGACAGAGTTAAATGAAAAGAAACTGCTTCCAATAGCTGAAGGATCAATAAACAGTGATCAGAGATTTGAAGTGATTGGCAAAACAATCAA
>NC_063357.1:7152701-7166542 GCF_021869965.1 Rhincodon typus | reverse complement strand
CTTCATCAGAAAAGGGTCTGATGAAGGGTCTAGGCCCGAAACGTCAGCCTCTCTGCTCCTATGATGCTGCTTGGCCTGCTGTGTTCATCCAGCCCTGCACCTTGTTGTCTCGGATTCTCCAGCATCTGCAGTTCCTACTATCTCCGAAAGTAAAATGAGGAACCTGTTTACCCAACCAGTAGGAGGAGAGACTTACCAGAATGATTCTAGGACTGATGAATTTTAGCTACAGGTTAGAATAGAGAATTTGTTTTATACAGAGGGTTGTAAACCTTTAGAATTCTCTATCCTAAAGGGGTGTGGAAGCATATTCATTTAGTATGTTTTGAGATTGATGAATTTCTAAATACTGATGATATAAAAGTCATAGAAACAGTCTGAGGAAAAAGGCACTGAGGTGGATGGTTAAACATGATTGCATTGAATAATGAAGCATGCTTAATGGGCTGAATGGCCTCTTCTTGTTCCTGGTTCCTAAGTTGGAGCTGTTCCCATCAGAGAGAAAAAAAGATATTATTAAGCTGGAGAGGGTTCAGAAGAGAATCACCAGGATGTGGCTAGGAATGAAGGATTTGAGTCATGAGGAGAGGCTGGGTAGGCTGGGACTTTTTTCACTGGAGTGTAGGAGGTTGAGAGGTGACTTTATCAAGGTTTATAAAATCATGATATATATATGGATAAGGGATATAGATAAGGTGAATGGTAGGTGATTCTAGAATCACTAGGCAACATTGCTGCTGTAATACACACACACACACACACACACACACACCGGATTTACACTAGTGACCCATCCTCCCATGAGCAAATAACTCAACTCTTCCCATTTCAGACCATGAACAGGGAAGGACACTGAGAAGCTTGTCTTGGAGCACATGGGCACAAAAAGAGGAAAAATAACTCAGTGTGTTGCTGTCAACTTATTTTTTAAATTCATTCACAGGATGAGGTCAGCATTTATTGAGCAATAAATGTCAACGGCATTTAAGGTTTTTGCAAAGATTTGTAAGTTCGGGTTGTGGGTGAGGTTGTTGACTTGCTCGCTGTGAGGCCTCACTGATGATGTTACCTAGCACGGCGACAAAACATCTAAAGGAAAACAAACAAGCTCAGTGAGCAAGTCAACAACCTCATGTCAACCACATTGCTGCCAGGTAAGGATGGCAGATTTCCTTCCTAAAGGACATTAGGGAACCGATGGGGTTTTCCTGACAATTGATATCATTAGACTGTTGCTTCTAGATTATTATTGATTTCAAATTCCACCATTTACCACGGTGCGATTTGAACCCAGGTCCCCAGAGCATTCCCTGGGTCTCTGGATTAATACTCTGACAATAATACCACTAGGCCATCGCCTATCTGGGACAGCAATGAGCAGATATGGTTTATGAGGGTGACAGGGAACAACAAATTGCATTTAGATAGCATCCTTGGTGTAGGAATACATCCTGAGGCGCTCCACAGGAATGTAGTCAGATGTAAAGTGGACATCATAGGAGACGTTAGAAGGGGTGAGTAGAAGCCTGGTCAAAGAGGTAGGATTTAAGGAGGATAAGGAAGGGTTGGAGAGGAGGAGAGTTTTTAAGGAGGGAATTCCAGGGCTTTGGGCCTATAAAACTGAAACCACAGACACCAATGTTAGAGTGAAGGGAGTAAGGCGATGTAGGCTGCCACTAGTGGACTATGGAGATTTTCTGGGATTGGACCTGCTTTCAATAACAGGGAGGGGTGAGGTCCCGATGGGATTTAATCAGAAGGATGCGAATGTTAACTTTGCAATGTCACCAGTCCAGGAGACAATGTAGGTCAGCACAGTTAATCGATGCATGACTTGGTACAAGTGACGCCTCAGAGTTTATGATGCAATGAAATTCATGGAGGATTGAAGATGCAAGACCAATAATGCTGTAATGAATAGCCAAATCTGGAAATGATAAAAACTTCAGATGAGTGCAAAAGGTGTTAAAAAAAAAGCAAGCAATATTGAATGAAGAAGCCATGATATTTCCTTCAGCTAATCAGGTCAGGGTATTATCCATTCCCTTGTAGATTTAACCTTGAGGGAGCATCTCCAGAAAATCCAAGTCACCTGGAAATGCTTCACCACAAGGCAATGGATGCTAACCACGACAACAACCTGGGCTGATATTTAATTCCTTTGCCCTAGCTCAGTGACTGAGTCCTCTTTAGAGACAAAAAAACTGCAGATGCTGGAATCCAAGGTAGACAAACAGGAGATTGGAAAAACACAGCAGGCCAGGCAGCATCCGAAGGAAAGGAGCAGTCAACATTTCGGGTATTACCCTTCTTCAGGACTGAGTCCTCTTGCCTGCTTATGCTCCTGTAAGCAAGGCAGCACTGTGGCTCAGTGGTTAGCACTGCTGCCTCATAGAACCAGGGACCTGGGTTCAATCCCAGCTGGCATTACTGTTTGTGTGGAGTTTGCACATTCTCCCTGTGCTGCGTGGGTTTCCTCCCACAGTCACAAAGATGTGTGGGTTAGGTGGATTGGCTGTGGTAAATTGTCCATGATGTGTAGGCTAATAGATTAGCTATGCTAATGTGGGGATAGGATAGGGTAGGGGGCTGTATCTGGATGGGATGCTCTTCAGAGGGTTGGTGCAGACTAGATGGGATCAATGGCCTCTTTCCACACTGTGGGGATCCTATGGTTCTGTCTTATGTGTGAAAACATTAATCATTGAACGCAGCAAAACAATCATCAGAACTCAAGCCTAGAGACCCTCACCTGCATTTTGCAAAGGTCAGTAATTCTCCTATATTGCATGGGCTTTTGATTGAGTAGATGTGGAGAAAGTGTCTCTGTTGAGGGGATGGTCAATGAGCACAGTTTGAAGATAATTGGCAAAAAACAGCATGGGGAGAGACAAGGACCCATTTTCTTCACCCAGAGCGTTGCTATAATCTGGCATACACTGCTTGAAATGGTGATGGAAGCAGATTCAATCATTGCTTTCAAAAAGGAACTGGACATATACGTGAAAGGAAAATAATTGCAAGTGGAATGAGCAGGGGAGTGAGACTAACTGGACAGTTCCTTCAGGGAGTCAACACAAATAATGAAGTTAGAATAGGAATTAGGTCACAGATCAGCCATTATCTCACTGAATGGTAGAACAGGCTCGAGGGGCTGAATGGTCGACTCCTGTTTCTATAAGAAGGGCCAAACCATTTGGCTCAGTGGCTGGAATTTTCCCAGCTTACTCCTATGATAAGACCAACGGGAGTTCAGAGATCTGAAGGAGTGAGAGACCCTTTAACTGGGATATAGTATTAGTGTCCACTTCCATGTTTCCATGAACAATCAGGGATCACTGAATCTTCCATCATTAACCTCCTGGAAGTCACAATTGACCACTTCCTGAACTGGACCAATTATATATAAATACTACAGGCTACAACAGCAGGTCAGAAGCAGGGAATTCTGAGATGAATAACTCATCTCCTGATTGCCCACAAGGCAGAAGTCAGGAATGTTATGGAATGCTCCTCACTTGCCTGGAGAAGTGTAGTACGAACAGAACTCAAAAAGCTTGACACCATCCAGAACATGACCTCCAGCTTGATCAGCGCCTTATGCACCACTGTAAATATTCAATTCCTCCGTCACAATGGGAACTATGGCTATCATCTATAAAGCTACATGATCACACCAAGACTCCTTCAACACTGCTTTCCAAACCTGAGACCTCTCCCACTTAGGAGGACAAGGGTAGCAGATACATAGGAACACCACCACCTGGAATTTCTCCCCAAACCACACACCAACCTGACTCAGAAACATATCGCCGTTTCTTCACTGCCGCCAGGTCAAAATCCTGGAAATCCCTCCCTAACAGCACTACGTGTGTCTCTACAGAACACATACGGCAGCATTGAATAGCAAGGCTCTTGTCAAGGGCAATTAGGGATTGGAAATAACTGTTGGCCTTATGAGCAATGTCCACATACTATTAATGAGTGAAAGAATCTTTGAGAGAGGCAGAGATCTGAGGGAGCATGCTGGGCAGTGCCAATCCATACCCATGTGCTCCGCTGGGAAGGAGAAGATCTGGAGACTTGTGTAGGAGCCTGCATCTGCTGAGGGACTGCTGTGCCTCAAGGGCTGACCCTTTTTACCTGTAGACCTTGTCATATTCATTCAGGTGGATATCTATGTCCATCTGCCCGGCTTTCTGGAGGGACATGCAGTTGAGGAGAAAGCAGCTAGTGTTGATGCTACAGCTGGAATGGGTGATGCTTTTCCCTCTTATCCCCTCATTACAAGGTGCCAGGCTGAAAGCTGCTGACAGGCAATTACAACTGAGGGTGGGCAAAAGTGCAATTCGAACTGAACTGAAATTGACAGTCAGGAACCTGAGGAAGGCTCACCGGACCCGAAACGTTAACTCTGTTTTTTCCTTCACAGATGCTGCCAGACCTGCTGAGCTTTTCCAGCAATTTCTGTTTTGTTTCCTGATTTATAGCATCCGCAGTTCTTTCGGTTTTTATTTGAAATTGACAATCGCCTGTCACAAAGTGAGAGCACTTTGTCAGGGACGAAGTAAATCAAACGGCAGCTTCCATCAGCTGGCCGTGGCTGGTGATCTTCAGTTCCACTGATCAAAGCTTTCCCAATCCGCCTTTTTAATAGCTGCAGCCTTCCTGCTAAGGAATAACATTAGCTGACCAATCAGGAGAACGTGTCTCAGAGGCCATTAAAGCCAGGACAAAGAATTAAAACGACACTGAATTACTGATTATAACTTTGGATGCCTTCTCTGACAACTGGATGGATGTTCCCCACTCACCCTTCAATCCCATCCCATTGAAATATGGAAAAGGACTGGTGAAGTTGGAATCCTAACTCACTTTTGGGGAATTTATCTCTCCATAGCCTCCCAAAAGCATGTCCCCTAGCCTGGGAAAAATCCCAGCCAATCCACCCCCTGCCCCCATACTGTGATTTTAGCTGCATCCTTCCAGAAAGCAATTGTGAGGTTTACAATGCTGGGTGCATGCCCCATAGGCCATACTTCTCACAATTTGTACCCATACATTTCCTGATTTCTAGCAAATTATTCTGGCATTTACCTATTATGTACCTATTATGTACATACCATATGTACCACTTTCTGTTCTGTTCCCTATAGGTGCTCTAGTTATTTATGCGCTTGTGTCCAAATTGCCACTGATGAGTACTTATACTGTTCCTAGTACTTTCCAGCAATACCGAAGATTCAATCTTTTGAAAATTTTAAATTTAAAAAAATTGAAAACTATAATTTTGTTAAAGTGAGATGAGGATAAACTTCTTCACTCAGGTGGTAGTAAATCATTGAAATTCTCTTCCCCAGAGGGTGGTGGATGTTCAGTCATTAAGTAAGTTCAAGACAGAGATGGATAGATCTCTAGTCACTAATAACATCAAGGGAAATGGAGAGAGCACAGGAATAAAATATTGCGATACATGATCAGCCATGATGTAGAAAGTCAGAGCTGGCAGGAGGGGCTGAATGGCCTAGTTCTGCTCCAATGAGCAAAACTGTGGCAGATGGTTTTCAACATGAGCAAGTGTGAGGTTATCCATTTTGGACCGACAAAGGAGAGATCAGGGTACTTTCTAGAAGATAAGTGGATGTCCAAAGAGTCTTGAGGATTCAGGTGCAACAATCTTTAAAATGTTACAGACAGGTGCAGAAAATAATCAAGAAAGTTAATGGAATGCCAGCTTTTATATTGAGGGGTCTAGAATATAAGGACGCAGAAGTTATGCTGCAGTTATACAAAACCCTGGTTAGATCCCACTTGGAGCACTGTGAGCAGAGTTGGGCACCACACCCAAGGAAGGAGAGGGGTGCACAGCGTAGGTTTACAGAATGATACCAGGACTTCAGGGGTTAATTCATGAGGAGTGATTATACAAATTAGGTCTATTTTTTTCTAGAATTTAGATGGTTAGGGGGTGATCTGATCGAAGTCTTCAAGCTATTAACAGGAAACGACAGGGTAGGTAAACTGTTTCCACTGGTTGGGGATTCTAGAACTAGGGGCATAGTCTGAGAATCAGGGCCAGGCCATTCAGGAGAGATGTTGGGAAGCACATCTACACACAAAGGGTGGTAGAGGTTTGGAACTCTCTTCCACAAATGGCAGTGGATGCCAGATCAATCGTTAATTTCAAATCTGAGATTTGTTTTGTTAAGCAAAGGTATTAAGGGATATGGGCCAAAGGTATATGGGGTTAGGCCATTGATCAGCCTTGATTTCATTGAACAGCAGAACAGGCTTGAGGGGCTGAATGTCCAACTCCTGGTCCCACATGCCTATAAAATTCTATACTCAGCTAACAATACTTATTTATTGACATAACTTACCATTTTATTTTATATTTTTCACATTTTTCTCCAGTACAGATTTCATTTTGAAATGAAGTACAAAAGTGAAACCTTTTCCTTTATGTAAATGATTAACTCTTTTCTCTTCGAGTAGATTTATATGAAACATGAAACTTAACTGCCAGCAGCCTCTTGAACAACAGTCTTCACACAATCTCCAGGTCAACAGATATTTCATGCCTTTGTTGTTTTCGCCGTTATCACAACATTCAAGCATTGCAATTTTTCAGATCACTTAAAAAAGAATCAACGATGCAATGAATGAATGGTTCTCAAATGACTTCCATACCTTCATTCTCATCGTTATTCAATTTTCAGGATAACTAGATGCTCCTTCTTTAAGGCTCAGATAGTGACAAAAGGAAATCAGCTCCATGTTGTCCCTGCAGCTCTTGATCAGTACAACACCGCAGGAGTGGGGAGCAGCCCCATTCCAGCTTCCAGGTAATGCAAAATAAGGAGGTAAATTTCCTGACATCAGGTACAAGGGGCTGCCTAGATCTGTTTTAAGGTGTTAATAGGGCAAATCTAAATCTCTTCTGGTGCAGGTTATGCATAAACAAAACAGCGCAAAACTTTAACGTGACAGCAGGCTACTCAGGGGCAGTGATGGGTAGCATTACCTTCGGGGGTAATCTGATACTGTCTTTTCCCAGAAAGGCTGCTAAGGCTGGAGGGGTTAACTGAAACAAGGGGAGATTACTAAATGGTTATGCAAGCGTAATACAAGTTATGAAATAAAGGTGGATGGATGCAGGGAGGATTCCTACCAGTTATAATCAAGTTAAATGATGGAACAGGTTTGAGGGCCCAAAGGCCTTACTTCAATATGTTTCCCAACTTTTGCCAATTCCAGAGCCAAGAGGTTGGGAATGTGGCCTGGACTTGCGATTTGGATGTGTCGTAATAACTAACATTTCTGCATAAGAAGACTGCACAGTATGCAGAAAAATGGACTTTCTTCGAGATATAGCACACAACTGCTTTCCAGTCAGACCATTCAAAACTGGGTTAGGTACAACTGCTAATATACACAGGGTAAATTCACAGAGGCCCATGCACTTTGAAAATAAACATTAAGAAATAATGCAGCTTTGGCCCATTTTCTGCCGCTGAACATATCCGGTGCTGGCAGGAGACTTCAGGAGCTTTGATTACCACCAAAAAATAGAAACACAACAGCTGGGACAGACAGGTTGAGTGCGTGAAGCACACGTTCCGTCTATTTGTACCTGAAAATTGCAATCAGACCTCCAATCAACACAGCAACCCTGAATCACAGATTTAAACAATCTCCTGCCTCCATGTGAAACAGGCTTGCAATAACTGAGGATCAAACAATTTGAGAAATGGACTCCAGTCAAGATTACCAAGGGTAGAGGCACAAGTCCAATGTACGACAGAATATGAAGCTATTCATTTTGGGAACATAAGAAGTGGGAACTTCCATAGAGTCACATCTTAGAGCACAGAGTGAGACCATTTGGTCCATTGCTTCTGTGTATTCCCTTTGAACAGCTGAAACGTTGAAAGAAGTAAACTGAAATGTGGAAGGACGGACTGGATGGAAAATGTTTACAGTGCATCATGTCCCATTGGACATGACTTAAACTTTTGTAGTCCACTGGCTCCAAATCTAAATCTCTTGAGTTCCTGGCTCATGTATTGAGTTATTGAAGAGCTGATGAGGTTTTATACTTTTCTCATTGAGTTTTCAGGATCTAAAAAAGGGGCTGTTTTAGCATAAAACATCCGGCTTTCAGCTGGATGATTAATTTATATGTTCATATGTAGACATTGTTCAAGTACCAGTGGTATAAAGCATGTGTGGACACAAATTCGATTCTGACCTCCATATCTGTACGTACTTAGAGAACCATCCTAATACTTTTTTTGGAAGAATTTGTTTCTATCTCCTGCAATTGCTTTGATATCCTCCTATCTATGTGGCTGGATCTATCTGACACTATAAAGTTCCCCTTTGAGCTGCCAAGTTTCCAAGTGCCATCAAAGTGGTTTCTCATGCCACTGAGCAGTACGTTACAGGGAGGTGAGGGGGTGGGTGTGAAAGGATAGTGATTATTGTAGACAGATTAGAGGTTGGCTAAAACAAAAGGGAAAACATGACAGGAGGAAAGAGGGAGAATTCGCAAACGATACGTTAAAAAGTCCTGAAAGATTTCATCATTTTTAATGCAGCTCTGTAAAATTGCCATTCAGAGAAAGTACCTTTCCATAAAGTGGGGTCTGCAAATGAAGCAAACTGTTCAGAAAATTCTAGAACAGTTCCAAAGACCAGTTAACTACAGCAATATGGAACAGTTCTAGACATGGTAGGCTGGAAATATTTCTCGATGATTCCAGAGGTGGGTTAACCACAGCTAAACTCAAATGTTTCTGGAGTGAGGATAATGAGACATAATTCTACAACAGTTCCAATGGCTCTTCAATTACAACATCCAGGACTATCAGAGCAATTGGCTACCTCCAAAATCTAGAACAGTTATACTCTCAGGTAGCCATGCCTATTTGCACATTGCTCTTTAATGCTGGCTCCCAAGAGGAAGCTGGAAGAATTATAGAGTTTGGTGAACGTTATAAACTTGACGTTGTTCTTAAGGCTTACTAACAGCACAGATCTTGACCTGTCATGGCCAGAAGTACAGGTGGTTCATTTTAGAATCACTCTAGAAACCAACAACAGGCTGATTGTAGCTGCATCACAGCTTGTAATTCAAAGGTTTGTCTGCATACCTTCCAAAATGAGCATTTTCATCTGGGAGGGTGGTGTGGGGTGGACTTTTAAACATATCACAGGACTACAAATTACAAAGATGTCTGACCTTTCCCACAAAAAAATGGCAAATGCATTTTCAAGCTAAAATGCAAATAAAGATGGACAGTCAGACAGATGGTAAAATAAAACCTACAGCAGTGTTGAATTACATGGATGCAGTCAATTATAAAGCAAATCAGCATGTTAATTAGAAGGAATGGGGGGGGGTAATAAGTGATGTCCCTTTTACTTGGCACAAAGCACACAGAGAAGGAAGCTTGTAGAGGATTGCAACTTCCGAAATGGGGTTGATTAGGGTCATTCTAGAACCAGACTTCTGGGTTCTTGTGGTGCAGTGTTAATAGCCTTACCTCTGAGCCAGGAGGCCCAGGTTCATGTCCCACCTGCTTCAGAGGTGTGTAATACCATCTCCAAGAATGTTGTTTAGGAAAATAAATAGAAACAGATTTAAGTCATGATAATTGGACAAGCCAAGGCAAGTCCCCAATGAACAAAAGTCACAGTTTTCACTGATATCACAAAATTTGTCTTCTGTCCAAAATTATAGGAGATATCTAATGGACAACCAGCTAGGGTAGCGGGGTCAAATCACTTGAATTATTTAAGAAGCAGCTGTATAGTGCGAAAGTAAAGTCCCTGTTGTCCTCCAGGACCAGAGGGCTGCTTTTTCATCAGAGAGAGAGAGACAACCGGTGGTGGTGTAACCTGACAGTCACCATGCCTCAGGAAGGGAAGAGAGATTGAGAAGGATATTCTTTCACGGCCACTGTGGGAATTGAACCCAGGCTGTTAGTATCACTCTGTACTGCAAACCAGCCATCCAGTCAACTGCGCTAGCTGCAGCAACAAGACGTGGAAGGGTCAGAGGTCCATGAATGAAATTGAGATAAAAGCCGTCCCTCCTTTATATTTACCTTGATGTGGAGCTGTCAGTGCTGGACTGGGGGGGAACAAAGTCAGAAGTCACACACCAGGTTATAGTCCAACAGGTTTATTTGAAATCACAGTAAACCTGTCCGACTATAACCTGGTGTCCTGTGACTTCTGACTGTATGTACCTTGCCAGCTCCAACATTTAGTGGCCTTATTTTCTTTTCCCCAACTGTAATGGCTGGCTTTTCTGTTAATCGAACAGAAAATATTATCTTCGGGTGTAGTAGGATTCGGTGTTGAAGCGGTGAGGTCTCTGTACTAGTGTCAGTCCGTGACCGGAGCATACCGCTGCGTTTGCTGCAAGCAAAAACAAAATCCAACGGGGAAAAAAAACCCGCACAACAGAGTTCTAGCATAGCGTGAGCTTCAGTTTTAAAGATACAGAGTTAATCCGCAAGTTTGCTTCAGAGACTGGATGCTGTTTGACTGACCTACATACTGCCTTCCCCAAACTCGCAGAGTAAAATTCTAATCAGGGCACTGTTTTCCATCCGCAATCCCGTCTGCGTGAGAGGCTGCTTCATCCTCTTACACCCCAGTCATTTCCCAGGCAGGTTGGGTGACAATGAGACGACACACTTAGGAAACAAGTCAGGAAGAATAGTGTGTAACAGCATTGTATGAACAAAGACAACTGATGCTAATGCCGTCTATCAGATCACTTCTGTGATAGCGTGTGCTGTGAATCATTCTATTATATAGGAACTTATGCTAATTTCTTTCTCAGTGAAACACCAGGAGTCTAAACCCAAAGGACCAAATACAATGAATCAGAAACTGGACTATTTTCTTACTTGTGACAGAGGGATTTATCCCATTCTCCGACAAGGATCCCCTCCCCTTCTGTCCCTCAGGGAGCAAAAAACCTTCTACACTTCGCTTCCGATAATTGAAAGTCATTTTTTCTGCACTAAAAACAAATTAAATTGTTCCAATAATGCCATTTCAGAAAAGCACACAGCAACAAAAAAGGGGAATTTAGAGTTACAAGCATCACGTTATCTGCTCATTTGAATTAATTGCCTTTCACTCGGAGGGATAAGTTAAATGAATGTTTTAAAAATAAGAACCAGAACAAAAAAAGAATTAGACCATAAAAATAAACTCGTTGCAGAACTGATTTCCAAATCATCTGAAACACACTTGGCCTGAAAGCTTCTGTCAAACTTGACCAGTGTCATTGCTTCCAATGTTTGTCGAACCCTGGAGAATGTATGCTGGCAATGATGCCGGGAGATGTTGTTTATTTAAGTAAAGATCACAGAGCCGGTCAAATGTCCCGACGTTTCTTTGTCGAATAATTAGAACGCCTGCCTGTGTGTGTATCTGTGTCTGTGTGTCTGTGTATATCTGTGTGTGTATGCCTGTGTGTGTATCTGTGTCTGTGTGTGTATATCTGTGTGTCTGTGTGTGTCTGTGTATATATCTGTGTGTGTCTCTGTGTGTGTGTCTGTGTGTATATCTGTGTGTGTCTCTGTGTGTATGTCTCTGTGTGTTTTTGTTGTTATTTAAACAGCTGCAGGTGAACACCAACCCTTGTTCCTTGAACACGCCTCCCTTCAGTCCTGGTTGTCTACGCTGACCTTGTTAAAACAAATTCTATCGCCATCACTCCTACCCGCACCGATTCAGCTCAGAAATCACAACCAGCCTTGCTCCCACGTTGCTGTATTAATAGGAGTTATAGGGTTTAATAAATAAATATCGATACCTGCCCCCCACCCAGTTTAAACATCCACACACAGCTGTTAGTCTGGCCGTGAAACCAGACCTGTTTATTATCTCTCTCCTCGCTCTCGGAGTTTAAACACAGCCCACACCATAGGTGAAGAGGCCGTCCATTGACAGTAACTCGATTCGAAGAGCGAGAGACACTGAGGGGAGGGAGGGAGAGGGGTGCGGGCAGCATTACCAAGTTCCCCTGGGACCCTCCGTGTCCCAGTTTCACGCACAAACACAGACACACACACATAATACAGCGAGTGAGCGCCTGGTTACGCTGTGGGTGTATGTGTGTGTGTGTCGGATGGGGTGTGCGGAGACGGTAGGACAGACTCGGGAGTTAGAGTCACGGAGAGCCAGCCCGTGGATGGGAACCGGGTAACGAGCCCGCCCCCCCCACCCCCTCCAACTACACCCCTCCCCGGAAGGTGAGTAGGTTTGTCCTCCCTCGCTGGCTGGACGCTTTCGGTCCGGAGCTGGTCTCTTTCAGAAATTGACCAGTTGGCTGGGTCTGTGCTGGGGGTTGTGGTTATGGAAGGGGACAAATGTGTCCTGTTTCGGGCAGAGGGCGACAACAGCTTGGGCTCCACTCCTTAAATCCTTTCCACGCCGCAAAGCCCCCTCTCCCCCACCCCTTAATCCCCCATCCCCTCGCCACCTCCCTTTCCTATCCGCTCGGACACACAATAGGAAGAGGCGCCAGTCAATTCTGCGCTGGAACTGCTTCCATTCAGTCGGAGGCTCCTCGGGAAGGATTGCATTGTGCTCTGGCATTTGTAATGACCCTGATCTCAAAAGGCACATCATTCTGTCAGGGACTTAGTGACACCAACACTATTGTCTGCGTTTTATTCCCAGATACAGTTGAATATCTTTATTTTATAAGTGGAGAGAGGGAGAGAGGCAGTGCAAATTCTTGCCCTCACCATGTCAAATGCAAGAATGGCAAATTTCAAAGTTATATAAAAGGTACCCGGTGGGTATGCGTCTTCATTATTGTTGTCCCTTGTCTTCTGCTCGCATTCTCAGATTAACTATTCCTTCCTCGGGGCTGATTAATCAGTCTGAAATGACCTGTTCTAGTTCTGTCCACATCCAGCGCTGGCTGGATCCGAGCGAACAGCTGAGCGTCCTGTACAGAAAGCAATCACTAGGCTAGAGGGGTCAAAGCAGCGCTGGGTTGGAAGGGCTGTTGTCACGTGTATGAACTGTACCAGTAAAGATAGAGCGGTTAATAAACACCAAGCGACTAACACTCAACCTTCAAAATCTTTTATCTTCTATATATAAATCTGCTCTGTCAGTTTAATAGTGATGGTGTAGGGCTCGACCGCAGACGCCGTTGCATAATTAGAGCTGCGGCAATATCAGATTTAGTAAAGTCACACGCACTACAATCCAAACATGTTCCATTTACAAACAAGAACCATCTAAAATAAAACAAAATTGCTGGAAGCCCGAAGCCTCGGCATTTCAGTTCTGTTTGTCTGCTTCAGGAGACTGCAGGCTGTGATGTAAAATGGGACAGCAGCAATAACATGAAGTGCCCCTTCTAACATCCCAAACCCAGGAGAATGAATGAGGGACTAAGAATGGGACACGGTACGTATGCAAAGGGTTGGCAATGACTGAGATACTCGATGGGGTAACTCGGAGCTCAACGGCGCCAGATTGGGCTCCATTACACCATAAACAGCAACATTACACGCCACTTAATCCACTCTGAATCACCTATTACATTATAGAACATCTAACAGCTTCTAAATATCAGAGTGATGACACTCCACCTAATGGATTCTACATCTACGGTCTGAACACTTCTGCTACTACGTCTCCCAATATACGCCATCATTCAGTACACCCGCTATGATTACATAACTTCATACGTCTCATTCATTCCTCGCATCTCACTACTTTTTTCACACCACACACTCCACTGTCACCCACAGCATCTCCTCATCCCACTGTTACCCACAGCATCTCCTCAT